>NC_089912.1:4837500-5070000 GCF_040182565.1 Anser cygnoides | reverse complement strand
CATCCTTCCTGACCTCTGCAAAGAAATATTTTCAACATGCATAGGTTTTGTATTTGTGCTCCAAACCATGCACCCAGGTTGTCCTGCGAATCTACAGAAATCCAAAAGGTAGCAAAGGTGTTGTCACATGAAGGGAACTTGGAAATAAATACATAAATAAACAAAAATGGACCTGTTGCATCAGAAGGAAGGTAGTAGAGATGTTTCCAGGCTAAAGACTTAAACAGAGGTATTTTAATAAGTTGTTTGTTGGGGGATTATTCCAACACAGACATACAATAAGATGTTTCTCTCTGTTCATTGTTTTGGTCCTGCTATGTTTGTCCATCTCCTCCTTGTAGTTTTGAATGTACCTAGTAGTAAAAAAGTCTGTGCTGTTTGCTTCATTTAACATTCAGGTGCTGAGATACTGTTTGAGGGTCTGAAAGATGGAGGTTGGGGCTGCTTTTTGTGTTCCCCGCCATACAACCCCATGAAGCAGTGTGCGGTGTGTTAGTCACGTAATGGCTGTGAGTCCTGGGCAATGACCATGTGTCCCATGGGACCCAGCACCATTGCTACCTCAATAAGCCTAGATAGGCTCTTGGGAAACGGTTTTTAACTATTATTATTTTTTAAATATCATATATATTCTGCTGTATTATTACCCATTCATGCAACGATCTCTGCACACAGACATATTTATTCAAAAACAGTTATTTGTGCCTGTATAGTCATTGCCACCCACTTGCAACACCCTTTCCTAATGACGTGCACAGAACAATTTGCAAATTTTAGACAGTGAAGTCTACATAGGAAGATCTGAGATAGCACAGACGTGTGGCAGAGGGAAAGGAATGGTCATTATTAACCAGTTCAGAGACCTATGGCAAAATGCACAGGTTCCCGCTTCTGCCAGAGCAGGAGCTCCCAGCAGGATGAGGATAAAGTGCAAAGCGGTGGGGCCCTGAGATGGAAAACATAAATATCTCGTGGCCTCCAGTAATAACGCCTGAGATAGGCTGTAAAGTTAATTATTCCACATTGCTCTGTGAAACCAACCAATTCCTCCCCATTACGTGCCAAGGGAGGGTGCTTCTCTGTCACTGATAGGCACCTGAATTACCCAGCTGAGATGGGGACTTGCAGCATGGCCCAGCCCTTAAATTCCTGTGACAACACAAGGAGAGGGAATGTTAGAACAGCACCGCTGCCAGCTGGCTCTGTGCCTGCTGACTTCAGGAGGAGTGGGCATTTGGTTCACAGTTTTCCTGATATGGTGATAAATGCTAGGGATTGTCTAAATATTATAAGTACAGTCAACAATATAATATAATATAATATAATATAATATAATATAATATAATATAATATAATATAATATAATATAATATAATATAAATATTATAAATACAGACTAGCATCTTTCAGTTAACAGTGGCTGTGGTCTAGAAGTGTGCAAAAAACAGTCAGTTATCTGAGAGCACAGAAATCAGGCTCTGGCCAGCAGGAGAGGCTATCACCCACGGAGGCAAGGCAGGGTGAACGTCTCCCCCTCCCTCCTCCTGGAAACTTCTGGGTTATAGTCACCTACAGACCAGGAGAAAAGTAAAGTTTATTCTTTATTTTATTTTATTTTATTTTATTTTATTTTATTTTATTTTATTTTATTTTATTTTATTTTATTTTATTTTATTTTATTTTATCTTATCTTATCTTTTATTTTATCTTATTTTATCTTATTTTATTTTATATTTTATTTTATTTTATTTTATTTTATTTATTTTATTTTATTTTATTTTATTTTATTTTATTTTATTTTATTTTTTTATTTTTTATTTATTTAATATTTTATTTTATTTATTTTATAAGTTGTATTTTATATTTTTATTTTTATTTTATTTAACTGTTTCCTACTACTTTATTTATCCTTTCGGTTCGTTCACAAGCGAACGAGCCCCACAGCACCCACCTCCCGGTGCCCGGTCCCCGCTAGGTGTCAGGGCCGCACCGCGCAGCCCTGCGCGCCCACCGCTCGCTGCCGGCACCTCCCCGCGCCTCTGCGGTGGGAAAACCTGCGGGGTCCTGCCCCAAAGCGGCTGTTTTAAAGAGGTTTGGGTCTTTGGGGTATGTGCCGTGATTTAAAATAATAGGAAAAAAAAAAAAAAGAAAAAGCTCCACGCCCAGTGTGTGAACAACAAATCTGTTGTAGTCTGGGAAATATTTTAAGAAATTCATTTAAGCCTCTTTTAGAAAATTTTACGTGTGCTCAGAAAAGGTATTACACACCAGGAAACTCATCAGCGTGATTTATTTCCTACTTATGTTTACACAGATATATTAGATTTTCTAGTTTCTGATTTGCTGCCATACCAGTACATATCATCGAAAAAGTAAGTTTACTCTTACTTCTTTATGTCTATTTGGGGATTTTCTAAAGGTGGGCGAACATTTATTTATTTATTTTTTTTATTTTTTATTTTTTTAACCCTAAACTCAAGCTGAGATTTTATTTTGTTCCTCAATTCCAGTCACATTGATTGAAATTGCTAAATCGTTAATTTCACATGGTTCTAACAAACAAAGAAACAACAACAACAAAAAATAAAACAATAAAAATAAAAAAAGAGAGAAAGAAAAGAAGAATTCACAACCCAGACAGCTGTAGTCTGGCTGGAGAAAAAGCTGAAATCTTCATGTCCTTTGCAAAACTTCTGTTGTGCTGGGTGCAGCAAACTCTGAATGACTGTTTTTTTTGTTGTTGTTGTTTTGTTTTTATATATATATATATATAATATATATATATAAAGTTGGGTTGTAATGTGTATGCTTTACACACGTCCAGTTTGGGGATTTTTCCTTTCTAAGAGGATTTTTGAAATAATAGAGCCATAATTCAGGATTTTTCATAGGCAAAACAACAACAGGTTGTTGGAAACTTGAGATGAGTCTTGCTACTGCAAAACTCAGAAGCTGCACATTCCTTCAAATGTATTATTATTGTTATTGCTATTATTGTTTTTATTATTATTATTATTATTGCAGCATAAGCCACTCTGTATTTGCACTTATTGAACTGGCTAATTTCTCTGCCCATGACCCTTTATAATTTCAGCATTTTACAACGCTAATTCCCTCTTACTAGAAGTAACGAGGTGAGTCTCAACAGAAAGTCTTTCAGATCCGAACAGGTCACCATAAAAATGGAACTGCACGTGTAAATCCTTGAACGGGAGAGGAAAGTTGAGGAAACCCCGGACTTCATTCAGGAAAGAATTGGAGGTTAATTTTTTCTCCAGTGAAGCATCTGGTGTTACACTTTTGACACAATTCCTTATAACTTTGGTATGACTTTGACAGACCTTGCTCCCTAGCAAGGCTGCAGAGCAGTGGTGTCTGTCCCCCTCATCTAACCCCACCGCTGTGGGAACAGGCCAGGGAAATATACAAAGAGCAGTGGCTCCGGTTAAGCTGATGATTAAAGGTATGGCTAATAAAGGAAATAAAGGAACCCTTCTGCTGCACCTGGGCACAGATAGAACTATATCTGCAAGGGTTTTTGACTGTGTTAGCAAATGTTTTGGTTTGTTTTATAATTTTTGTAAAAATAAAGCTATTTGGAAAGTCTCTGTTCTGGCCGCAATCTTTCCCTTTTGTGTTTGCAGAGACATGCAGAGACACGAACACAAAAAAGGACTGGTGTTTCTATTCCTTTTTTTTTTTTTTTTTTTTGGGATGGGGGGAGTGTTTGTGTTTTTGTTTGTTTAGTTAGTTTGCTGAATTTTTTGTTAGGGGGTTTGTTTTGTTGTCGAACTTCTCTTCTAGAAAATGCAGCTCCATAGAAAAATCAGTACCTATTTTTGCCCTTGCCCAAGAAAAGAATGAGGAAACCAAGAACAAAATGCTGCTTTTTTGCCGGGGGGGGGAAGGGAGGGGCAAGGGGCCATGAAATAGCTTCCTCAATTTTTCTTATTTTTAAATATAGGAAGAGTGTTATGGACTGTTTCAATTAAAACTGTTTCATTTAAAACTGTTCGAAATTTATCAAAAGCTAAATAACATAAAAGTACAGTGAAGAACAAGTATTCAGCCAGCTCCCTTGGGCTGATACGACCTAGGGGAGCTCTGTCAAAACCCAGGTATTAAAACAGAGGTGAATGTGTCCTGCTGCACAAAAACCTGTGACACAGTAGTGACACAGCTGTTTTAAACAAATAGTCTCATATCGTTAACACACAAAACAAAGAAAAGAAAACTAAGGGACATAATTAATGTTTTTGAACCATTTTTCCGGGCTCAGGGGCACTTGCTGCCTAATTCATCTCATGCCGTCACAGCCACTGAACCCAGCAGACATCCTAATGCTGCCCTCCAGAACAGCACGCGGCTGCTCACAGAGTCTCCAGAGCAGCTTTTCACACATTTTCGTGATATCCCACCCACCTAACAAGCTGCACAAAGGTATCCGTCTCCAGCAAAGGAAAAAAAAAAAAAAAAAGAGAGAATATTTGGGTGCCACTAGGTCACTTTTCTAAACTTTTGGCATTTGGAGGAAACAAGAGGGGGACAGCTTGTTAATTCCTGCGACGACAGGGCAAAGGAGAGGCCTTCAGCAATGTCACTGCTGGTTAGCCAGCTGTGTGCAACAGCATCAAATTACAGACATCCCATCCTGACTGGGGCAGCAGTATTTCTGAAGAGGGTCTCTAGCAGTAGACCCCTTCTTCCAATGCATCTCTCAAGCCAGGACGGAGACACTTGAGTAAAGGGTCACCCCTTCAAAAGGAAGGAAAGTGAGCACCCAAAATCGCAGGATGGGGCAGAAAGGAAGTGGCTAGAGGAATAATTTCTCCTGTTGGTGCTGGTGAAGACCACGCAGAGGAAGGCTGTCTGCTCCCCCATCCCGTGTGCTCCTGCACACCCACTAACACTGGTGCCCCGGTACTCCACGTGGAGCCCCTCTCCTGTGAGGAGAGGCTGAGAGAGCTGGGACTGCTCGACCTGGAGAAGGGGAGGCTCAGGGGGATCTCATCTGTGTCCATAAACACCCAGGCAACACTGTGCTGTGTGCATTTGGGCACAGAGCCCTGCTGGCATCTCCCCATCCCACCCCAAACCCACATCATGGTTTCCCTCTGCCTTCATCTCCAAACCACCACCAAACAATCTCTAAAGAGCATCCCTCTTCTTTTACGCCTTTTTCCACCATGTCCCACGCACAACACTTTTTTTTTTTTTCCTACCCGTTGCTGAATAATCTTAGCATAACATTTTTAATCTCAACCAATCAGAAACTTGATGCTCCCTGCCCCAAATTAGTTCCACCCCTTTCTGTTGAGGCACATTTTCGTTCTCATCCAATCTCTGCTTTGCAGAATAATATTGAGATAGCTATTTCTTACAGTATTTCTAAGATGTATTTTGTGGCCTTCCCCTGAAAACTGAACTTTAGTTTTGAAACAAGTACTTACAGCTCAAAGTGAAAAATAACATTCAGGATTTACTGCAAAAAGCTCATACAGAAAGAAGCTAGTAGAAAAGTTAGATCCTCTAATATATTTAAAAAAAAAAAAAAAAAGCATACTTTAACATGCTTGAAAAGCTGACCATTTTCATAAGGTAGATTCCCTTCCAAAAAAGCAACGTCCCTTACCCAATTCATAGCACTGCCTCATGCAGCTGAGGGCCAAAGATGTCACGTACAACAGGCCCCTTTACACAAAAACAGAAGGAGCAGAGATGTTTGCCAGCAGGCAGTATCACTTTTTAAAGTCTGGAATAAAAAAGTGAAAACTGGAGGTCTTGTCTCCACTGCTGTTATGAAACTGAAATTTAAAATAATAGAAGTATACGTATTTGCCTTAGTAATATTTCAAAATATAAATGGCAAAAAACATTTATTTCTCTAAATATATTACATACTATCTAAAAATAAGGGTCTGAGTATATCTGCTGGCTCTGGCATCTTCTGCCTGTGCAGTCTTAAGCATAAAAATTCTCATTGCATTTTGACCATTCCAGGCTTGTGGAGTACTCTAATTATAGCACAAAAAAATGTTTACAGTTCTGCTGAAATATTTAATGATTCAAGACTGAATATAATAGCAAAGCCACAATTTTAAAGAGAAAAATACATAAGCTGACATGATGCAGGAGATAAGTGCTTTTCAGAGAATAAGGTTTGTGTGGTAGAAGGTGGACAAACAATACAGAGAACAAAATGAATGCTTGTCTCTTCAGAAGAGTACAAGCTCTCTTTTGACGTGCAACCAATTCAGTGAGGAGGAAAAGGACTGGAATTTATTTTAGCTGGTGCAAATGAAATTAAGGTTAAATTGGTTGTCACATCAAGATGATGCTAGCTATGTAAATGTTTGTTATTTATTAAGCCACCATTTAGGATTTAGACTGATAAAAATGTAAGGTTCTCTTATTGTTCATTTATGATACAAATTTTGCATTTTAAAGAGCAAATATGTGGATTATTCACCCCTTTTTCATCTTTGATAATTAAAATTAAAATCTCTTCTACTTTTTGCCAATATTGTTCTGTAATTGTAGCTCACATTTACTGTAGTTCTAGACTAACAAACAACGACAGCAGGAAAAATCAATCCCCAAACCAAAACACCAAGGTTTTCTAGCCAAGCAGTATCCCATTACATCATTGCTTCAGATGCATTCATTCTCTACAATATTGTTGGCTGTTTCAGGTTAACTACCAAAATCATTTGCCTGAGAAGCGAGATTTAATTGTCTTACAACTACCTCTGTGAAGTACAATAGGGATTACAAGCACTCATTGATTATACTATTGGGCGGAATAAGGGACTCTTATTCTAGCATTTCTCATTCATTTTGTCATTGCACCCTCTTTGAAAGAGACCAAATGGGTCCCAGCAGGTGAAACCAAAGAAACCTGAAAGGCTCCCTTTGATGAATGACAATACCACCACCGCCCTCCCCTCATTTTTGGAGATTATAAAACCTTATTAAATCATGCCCCGTTAGATATTGATTGAGGGGGAGCTAAACTAAAACCAACAATAGCAGCGTGGATCAGAGAACAGTGCTTTCATCAATGGGCACTGAACACAGCTAAGCTTTCCAGTTCTTTTGGTGTTTCTTTTCTATTTTTTTTTTAAACTATTTACTTTTGTTTAAAGCGTTATACAAGAAAGTCATACAATTACACCAGCTTTCTCAATCACAGATAGGCAGTAGTTGTCCCTGTAGTACTACCGATTCATCTTTCAGACTGTAGCAAGAAATCGCAAAATCATTAAGAATAAGACTCTAGATGTTTTTATTATTATTGGTGTTGCTATATATATATGTTTTTATTTATTTATTTATTTATGTTTATATATATATATATAAATGTTCTAAGCAATTATCAAAGCTGCCTCTGACTTCAGGATTCTCTTAACTGTAACAAAGCTCATTTTGAACACACTGCACAAAAGGAACAAATGAAAACATTTGTTAAAGACTGCTTCAAAAAAAATCTTTAAAGTTCTATTTTATTTTAAGTTACTTATTTTAAGCTATTTATCATAGTCACCTTGGTATGACTTGAATCTCTCTGCTTTGAGGACATCTCCTTAAGAGGACTGCCTATTAAATTAATTAACCGTCAGAGTTTTGTTTATTTTTAAAGCACAGTGCATTTTCAACCAATAATCAAACACGAACAAAATGCACATTTAATCCTATGACTATCTTTCTTGTGATAACAGATATTCTTAGGCCATCCACTGAAGAATTTGTTTGCTTTAAATATTTTGCTTGCAATTTAATTTCCCTTATACTGCCAGGGGTTTACAGGTGTTTCTTGTCCTAGGCAGAACCTTGGGTTGGACATTGTTTAAAGGAATAATAATAGATTAAGGATGAAAGCAATGCATTTTTTAAAAAGCATTATTTTTTTCTATGATAAAAGCTGGTTTGCAAATTCAATAAGCTGTGTACAAATTTTGCTTTTGAATTAGTTTTTTCTGAAGAATCTAACCATTGTTGAGATCATAATAATCTAAATACCAATGTTATTAATCATCACTATCAAAGAAATGCATTTTTTTCTGTTTATTATTAATAACCTTATTTGAGTGAATTGCACTACACTGTATGAAATGCTTCTTTTGGTACCAAATGTATATTTCTGCAATAGAAAAAAAATGTTATAGAAATTCTGAACACTCTATTTGGGAACTAAATCTTGTTTTGATTGTTGTGCTATAAAATGAGAGGATTAAAAATAATGTATTCTTACTATGAAAATAGGTTTTATTGCCCAAAATTTGGTATATTTCATTACTTCTTTGAAGGCATCTATAGAAAATCCTGGGAGTAAAGAAAGTGCAGAATAATGGAAAAAACTATGCCTTTGAAAAGGATGTAAAGAAATGAATTAATTATATTATAACCATATGTTTATGTTTATATTCATTTTTGGTTGATTTATACTAGCCTTATCCTAATAGCTTCCTTGCTGCTATTTAATATTTTCCATTTGTTTGACTTCTCTTTGTCAAACCCATCAATATTATTCTGTGATTTCATACTGTAACTTGCATTCTTCCAAATATATTAATGAATATTTATTACAATCCTATTCTATTTAGCTAACTGTATATTCTCATGTGTAAATTTTACAAAGGTTAATTACTATTTAAATTGAAGCCAAAGTACCAAATTTTACAGATGATTTTTTTTTGCTTTGCTTTCATTTTTTTTGTTTGTTTGTTTTTGTTTTTACTTAATATGTTAATAGCAAATTTGATAATAATAAAATTCATATAACACAGACTTGGAATTTAAATGACAGAGTTTCAAGTCAAATTATGAACATTATAGTTAAGCTTTAGAATACAATATCTTGAATGTGTTTTATAAATACAGCTTGCCAGTTACAGAGCTTTAAATTTTAATATGCTGCTCAGGATGAATAATTAACTGGCTGAAATCTATGATTAATTGTATTTTCATTTGATCTGACTTCAGGCAGAAATGTTACATGGTAGTTTTATACTAATGATTACCCATTTCTGGTCAGATTGATGCTGCCAGGAAGAAAGTTTAACATCATTCCTTTGGTTGTAACAGAATCTGATAATTCAACCATCAGCAACTGCTTTGCAAATTCTGTCTCCTTTAAAGATCTCTATGAAAATGTAATCTGATGGTTTAGGACGCTACAAGTGTTTTCCTCTCTTATCTTCTCTACTCTCTGGGTACAGAGCTGTTGTAATTCTTAAAATTCTGTTTCAGAAAATAATATATAACTGCAGGAATAAAACTGCCAATTACTTGATGGTAAAGCACAAACTATTGTATTTCCATCTATCTTCTGCCAGCTACTGGCAATCGTTTTTACCATGGGATGTTTTAATTTTAGTCATATGTTTGTTTTTCCTCTTTTGTTCCGTTTTACTGGTGTCCTAAATAAATATAAAATAAAACTAAATAAAAATTGAAATAGTCAAGCTCTGAGAAATACGTTACAATTGGAAGTTTCCAACCTGAATCATTATTTATTATTATCATTACTATTATTTTAACCTTAAATTTTAAATAATATTCAATACACTTAATGTAGCAGTAATACGATCAAAACAGTAGTTTGACATCAAACATTCCCTTTAGAATTTCATTAGTTTTTAAATTTCAGTTCACTTAGGTTACCTGAGACTAGAGGAGGCTGTCGTACTATTGCACAAAGCCATGAACTGTCATATCCTGTTACCTTATGATTACATCATTTTTTATTTAATAGCAGAATTTATCAATTATGTTGTGGTGCTACTTTGTCCAATATGAAATAAGATAAAATACACAGGGCTTCAGGTATTTAAGCTGTTTAAATATGCATTTGAAATTACTGTAAAATTCAGGCTATCAGAATGGGAATCATGTCTACAGATATTAAATATATTCACTGATTTTTTGCAAAAGAATTCACAGAAATCATATGAATTCTTAAAGCTGGCCGCCATTATTTTATTACACATTTTATAGCTAGAAATAATTGTTTTCATGATTGTTCCCATTTTAGGTATATCTACAGAAGTACATACACTCAGACTGACATATGTACACAAATATACATGTATTATTTACTGACCGAAGTTTAACTGAAAAACTTTGATCAGAGGTGATCTGCTGAAGGGATGAGCTTTTAGGGGAATTCTCACCATGAACTTTTTGGGTTTTGTATTTTTTAAGCCCTCTATATAATCCACAGAGAGAAACAGGTATTTCTATAGAGCAGGGATCTGAGGATGTGCTCTTGGACAGAACTGAAGACCTCATGGTACTGCTCCAGGTTCAGAAGATGGGCTTCTTTAATGTTCCCTGATATAAATGCATGCTAGGGTTATGTTAAGGTAAAAGGTGTGAGATGTTAACAACATCAAATTTAGTTTTGATACATTAAAAGAATAGAACTTATATGATGAATATAAGCTTTTTTAGGTATAACAACTATTTTGCATAGACTTCCTGTCAGTGCAGCTGAAAGAGACTGTATTCAGTTACAGTGGGAAGTTGTAACCTCGCTTTCCAACTCCTTTGTTTAAATTCTACCATCCTATTAACATAATTTGGGCATTTAACTCCTCTATTAAAGAAACAATATGAAGTTGATTACTCTTCTATAAACACACATTCAAATGTGCCTGTTCAATTTTCAACTCTAGCATCGCATTAATGTTTTTCATATTCCTGGTATTTTTATTCTCCCTCTAAATTTCTTTGAGTCCCTTTTCCATGAATATTGGTGGCAACTAAGCCATTTATCAGCTACTCTTGTTTGCTGAATAGATGGTTGTTCCAGTCAAGGAACTCAATTTTCATACATTACAATTACTTACGATTGTTACTAATGTATGATAATGTAAGGAAAGTGTAGACTTGTTCGATATCTTGGGAGGAGTCATTTTATATCATTAAGTGACAATATCATCACTTTGTACAAATTCCATAAAGCTATTGCTGGCTGATCATTTGAATGTAAAACAAAAAAATCTCCAAATAAATTCTATATTGCTTCTAACAATATATCTATCTATTCATGCTTGCTTGTATGTCATCTACATCTATGTTTCCATGCTTATTCTATCACCATTGTACATAAAAATTACGGCAAAAACTTCTCTGTCTCCAGTGTGAAGACAGCCCATAAAACATTAACTGACTGTTTTTAAATTCGCTCTGACCCTGCCTATAACATCACAAAGTGTAAAACAAATTTAGACAGAACAAATAAACTAAATACAAGACCTTGGAAGCACAACAGTGAATTTAACATATGAATTTACAGAGATAGTTCGTAGCTGCATGTAAACATTTTGAAAAGCTTTAAAATGGGGCAAGGTGAAGTTGTGCTTTGGTTTGAAATTGCGTTAAACAGAAGAGCTAGATTTGCAGGGTATGGTTTTCCAAGGTGGTGACATCTGTTCCTGTTGAGATCCAGAGCTGATTCTCTTGCAGGTCTTTAGTTTCAGGTCAACACAGAATCGCGGGGTGGTTTGGGTTGGAAGGGACCTTGAAGCCCACCTAGTGCCACCCCCTGCCACAGGCAGGGACACCTCCCAGCAGCCCAGGCTGCCCCCAGCCCCATCCAGCCTGGCCTTGGGCACTGCCAAGGATGGGGCAGCCAGAGCTAGAAAGGGAAAGAGCAGGACTGAGGAACTACCTCTTGGCTAGGCTTATTAAAACAAGCTGAGGATGGACAAAAGAGCAGAAGGATCCTAATACCTCATGGAAGTGGAATGAAGTTGTTGGGTAACAGCACACATTGGCAGAGTCAGCTATAAAAGTCATGAATGCCTTGCTTGCTGGGATGTCTGTGAGTTGCTCATTTGATCACTAATTTTGAATTAATATTTTGACATAAGTAAACTGCATTAAAGAAAGGTCTCTTCAAAACTGAAGATATTGGGATATGTATTTTAAAAAATAGCCCACTGATATATTCAAGAGCACAACATCCCCCCTTTGAGAGAGAAAAAGTTTAAATAAAATCCAACATCTCATTTTAGCCCTTGCTGTAGAAAACCTATTTTTTCCCAGAACTATTCAGACCGTCTAGAAGAAGCAGGAGACTTTCTGAGTCAAGATGGCACACCAGGAGTGCAAGGAGTTTGCTCACAGGGAAGGAAGGGTTTAGCACACCTTACACATGAACAGAGGTTTCTCCAACTGGTTACAGGTGCAGTGACAAGAGGGGAGGCACCTTGCTATTATTTACTATTTCCAGGCACTGACTGGTAGTGACACCAATTCAGAAGGTGCAGAAAAGGCTCCTTCTTGAAGCAAGCAGTATCACAGACTGTTTTTAAGGAGTCCTACTGCAGATGTGGTACCTGGGCGCTTACTGCTCCATTCTGGTTCTCTCGGTGAGCCCTGTGCATGCTCAGCTGTAAGACTCCTGCATTTCTGGATTGTACTTTTTTTTATATCATTTAACTGGTAGAAGAAAAAAAATCATCTTTTCACCTATTTTTTCTCCTTCTTTAGCTTGTCTATCTCTAAGTACATTTACACAATGAACTTCAGAGGGCACTGTCTAGGTTTTGAGGACAAGTCCTATCTGCATTCTCATAACAAAAGGGGTTTGCTATTGCTAAAATATCACCTGAAAATTAAAACTGTCATAACGCCTTAGTAATTTAAAATTATTAGGTTTAAAATCATAGATGAGTGTCAAGAGGCAAAGCATATCATGGGGAAAAAGGAAACAGTAGTATGTAGATTCTATTAGAAAATTAATATTCAGTTGTGACAAGGGAGTTAGCTGGTGGTTATGCATTGAAGGACATCTTGGAGAAAGAAAAGCTTGTCAGGGTAAGCTTGGATCCTTCCCAGAGTAATTCACACCCAGTTCATTTCTGAGATGATGAGAGAAGATCACTTCAAGGAGCCAATTCCTCAACAGAAAGAAAAGAGCATAACCACCACTGTAACATCCCATGCAAACAGTCAGTAAGTAGCCAACTTGTAATTTCAAAGAACAAAACTGATGAATTATTTTTTTAGGGGAAATTTTATTTTATTTTATTTTATTTTATTTTATTTTATTATTTTATTTTATTTTATTTTATTTTATCTATTTGTTCTTTGCTAAATTCAGCCCTTCATTTACCTGAGGCTGTGAAAAGTGGTTGTAAAGATACTTCATTTCTTGGCTAATTAGTGATTTATTTTTTTTTTCCCTTTTCTCCATTTATTTTCTTCCGCACGTCCGTTTCTATTTCTCCTGCCAATCTTGCCTTTGCAATTTTCTTAGCACCAGTGCTAAAAGTGGTTCCAGCTGGTGGCAGCTTCATGACGTCAGTGTGCTTTGAATCACAGACAATTGTCTCAATGTGCTAATTCACTGGTATAATTTCATACCAGACGCCTTCTGACTTCTTAAGAGAAAAACTGCCCCCCCAGCCATGCCAATGTTAAGAAGTCACTGGTAACACTCTTCCTATTTTCTGAGGCTGCATTTCAGAACAGGGCAGAGAAGAGACACTCCCCCAACAACAACAAAAATCATGAAAACTGTGTAATGTGCAAACTGTATTTCATGTGCAATACATGATGCAAAGAAAGGAGAGAAGCAAAAGGAAAAAGGAGCAGCAATAAAATGCCATGATTTGACTCTATTTTATTTTAATATTTATTTTATTTTATTTTATTTATTTATTGTAGAATCTGGGTCTCGGTGCACAGCTGAGGAGAGCTTCTCCTAAGTGACTTCTCTGGGCACCCTGAGAACACAGGGGACAACAACAGGGTGAGGATCACAGAAAGCTTTCTAAATAAAAGCATTTTAAAACAGACTTTTAACATTTCAGGATAACCTGGAAAATAAGTTTCCTCTTAAAAACTGTTGATGTCTATTGAAAGATTTGATTAGCAGCAGCAATATATTCTTGTATTACTGTAAACACAGAATGAGATTCAAAATCCTGGAGAAACCCTCAGCTACTGAGAACTGAAATGTAATTCTTAGGGTGGATGAACTGTAAACAAGGAACTGGTTTAAATCAAATCTAAAATATAGCAATTTCAGTCTTTCACTTTTAAACATATATTTAATGTTTATTTTCCTGTTCTGATCTTTTTTTTTTCAGTATGGTTCCATCTGCTCAACCTCTAGGTTTCTCCGCTTACAGAAAATCTTCCAGCAGTGCATTGGGTTACATGACTAATATCTGTTGTGTATGGCTTGTTTTCTCCTAAATTTATCCCACGTTTAAGAAATGGTAGGAGAGAAATAGTAGGAAAGAAAACCTGTTCTTGCAGTGTATACAGTATGGTCAGAATCCAAAAGTGCTGCAGTAGTTTCTTGCAAAAAAAAAAATTACTCACTCATATTTTGAAAATAGTTTCTGGACAAAGAAAAATACACAGGAAAGTAGGTGGTTTTATGGGTGACCTTTTTTTTTTTTTTTTCCTTAAAGTACATCTTCCTATAGTAACAGATACTTTTCAAAGTCTTTTTTTTTTTTTAATTTATTGCGTATGTTCATTTGTAATGTAACATTGAGATTTTTAACTCAATATCATAACAATTCACCAGAGAAATTATGAGGCACGGGAAGTATATGAAGCAGATTAAATCAATTTATATATGTAAGTGACATGTAAGCTGGCCAATTAAGGAACGAAAGTGTATAAACACTGACCAAAAAGACCAAATTCTCATAGGTGTAACAGGCACATCTTCCATGGTGGACATCTGTGAAGACGAAATATTTTGGGGTATGAATGGAGCTGTCAAAACCTTGCCATCAGCAGTATGCCTCAGGGACTGCAACCTCACTGCCAGGCACAGAGAAGTGAGATCATTTGGGCTCATGGCTGATTGCTGCAGAAAATGGAACCATTTAACTGGGAGCTGCCAAGAATTACAACAGGAGATATGGTGAGGTTGGAGCCAAGCATAGACCAGTCCCTGGCATTCAGGGTGTGAAATGATGAGCAAACGTGATGAAAGCAATAGCCAATATCATTTTCTGTTGGATTGTATTGGGCTATATTGCACTATTATTTCTGTTGTACTTTGGGCAGCAGACAAGTTGCTGACTGTATCTCATATTTCTACTCCAACATCAGTGTTCCCCAAAATCAATACTTGTGACTAAAGAGAAATGAAACATAAACACCTATAAAGCCCGAGTTTAGCAAAATCAAACTCTGTGTGCCCGCTGTGAAAGTGTATCAATAACACCCATGCAAGACAGATGTGGTGAGTTTTGGCTAAATAACATATCTACAGTAAAGAAAATGGAAACATCGATGGAGGATTATCAATCAGCCTTCATGGGGGCCCAGAACCAGCCATCCCTCTAAAAATCCATAAATCCTTTAGTGCATCTTCTGTCACAAGCTCTTCTAACCCAAATTGTCTTACTGTATAGGAGAGGAGACTTTTCTTGACAAAGCCTTTTCTGCTTAGATGTTTCAGCAGAAATCTCCAAACTGAGCACACAGCCCTCCTAAAATTGAGGGTGAATATTATGAAAGGGTTTCACATGGCTTGTTTTGTTTTGTTTTGCTTTATTCTGAGGACAACCAGGCTGTCTACAGCCACAGAAATATGGCTTTAGAACCATGGTGACACTTGTAAAATCACAAAGGCATAGAATGGTTGAGGTCAGAAGGGAAAAATGTGAATGCTTGCTTTAGTTGATTCCCCCTCCCCTATTACCTCCTGAAAAGCTCAATTACTTTGATCTTACATGAAGTTCATTTTTGAAAATTGAAAAGAGTATTTTTCCAAAAAAAAGAGTTTAACGGCAGTTTTTAGACAGCCTTCTGCCTCTATATCACCTTTCTTCGTTTAGAAAACCCAAAAATGTCACTTCGGATCAAACAAACTCAAGATCTAAAGTTGGTTAAAGAAAACGTGTTAGATATTTTGGGTTGGAACATAATTATTTTCACAGCTCTACTTCACAGGCAAATAAGAAATAGCCCTATTCCTCTACTGCATTTGCCTGATGGTATAGGTTGTTGCTTCCTACTGCTGTCGGAGTCTTATTCCAACAGGGCTGGCAAGGAATGATATAACAGTACAATATGCTATTCCTTGTATGAAAATAAGGCCAAATAGCTTCTATCAGTGCTCTACCCTCAGGAAAATAAAAATCACCGCCATGTAAATTATAACTAACGCATTTCAAGATAAAAATGAGCAGCAATAAAAAACAAATCACTTCATTTTCTGTTTTTACACAATTCTGTATTTACAGGTGTATGTAAAATGATGATGAAGTCGTCATTTAGCACAATTGTTTCAATTACTTGCATGTGTTTTACTCAGTAGTAGATACATTGTGCTATGAATATTTCACCTGGTTTCAGTGGCATTATTATCCAGCCTGAATCATAGTGTTTGAACCCATAGTCAGAAAGTTGCAGGAAGGGGCACAGCTGGCACTTGAGCAGATGCAGATTCTTTTCCTGCTGAATCTGTAGCTGTCACTCAAGAAAAGACACTTCACTGAGGCCAGACATATGGACATAAACTTTTTTTGTTCCTCTTTTTTTTTTTTAATAATGTTTGAAACCTTCAAAGTCATACCACGTTTCCACATGATTTTCTTTTGCAAGCCCTCCTCTGCCTTCAGCTCCTAGTCCTTCCTCCATTCTACCAGATAATTAAACACACAAACCTGTGAGAAAGCCACAGCTAAACTCACCATGCTACCAAAGCCATTTTCTCAATAGGGCTGGTGTCGAGAATGTTTCAGGTGCCTGATGAAACATTTTCACGAAGCAGGGTGTTCAGCAACGCAACTGCCACTTGAGATTAGCGACTACCCAAAACCATAAGGCAGGGATTGAGAACTGCATCTGCATGCAGAAAAGTTTTAGTGAATTATCCCAATGAGGGGTCTGAAAATGTGACTCTTGTGCAAAGGCATTTAGGTGAGCAAGGACTTTTTGGAGTAGACTGAACATGCTGCTTATTGTGACTAAATAAACTAATTCCAACCATTAGCAGCAAGCTGTAATGGAAGTGTGAGCTCATTGTGCAGCTCCTGTCACTAATTGGAATGTAGATACCAAAATGATAATACCTTAAAATACTTCGGATAGTTGGATGGAAGGAGAGACAGGCTTTCTGTGCAAAGCCACTTCTGCACTGTCTTCGTTCAATTCAAATGTCAAGTTTGTGAATCCTATGTGTATGATTTATTAAATAAACCCTTTGTATATTTGTTCTATAAAGTCAACTACTTTTACAGCTATAATAGAATCATTATGTGTAAAAATATAATTTACTATCTACAGTAAATATAATTAACTAGTCCTGGTACGCATTATTTTCATTTTATTCGGTGACTGTAAAACATCTCTGATTTAGCAAATGGTATTGCAGAAGGCCTAGTAAAGTGCTGTTCCACTTAACATTGCTAAATAATTGGGTAAAAAGAAGTGATGAGCAAATGATGTAGAAGTAATATCTAGCATCACTCTTTTCAACAGGAAGTTTCTTTAAAGTCAAAGATCAGTTTCAGCATTTCATCTTGAGCAAAATTACACCCTTCTCTCTTTTAGAAAAAAAGACACATTTTAACCCAATATGAAGTATACATCATTTCAATTTTAACAGAAACTGCATTTTGTACAAGTTGTGGCATTAACTTACTGCAAAACCATTTGGTAGAACACGCTGGCATTTCATTTCTGGAGTTGTCAAGCAGCTGCCAATTTCCTCAGCAGATTTACCCTATAGTCAGAAATAGGTTGAGGGATGGGGTAGGGGGGCAGCAGTCCTGGAAATGCCTCTGCTAAGCTTCCAGAGCCTCGCTGTTATGGTATTTCCCCAAGCAAGCAACAAACAGGTACATACACACACACAATGTCTATAGAGTACATATAATAAGCATTTTCATTCAGTAATAAATTAATGAGTAATATAAAACTATGTCATAATTCTTGCCACAATCACATTTAAAATGTGCATTTATTGAGTAAACTGGCCAACAATATCAGTTGATCGATTTCATTAAAAAAAAAAAAAAAAGAGTTCTGTTTCTGGCAGCTAAATTGAAGAAAATGAAATAATACAAAAGGGACTTACTTATGTTTGGGAAGATTAGGGTCCACAAAACCCAAAGAGAAAGCCTGGGTAATACCGTAAAAGAACAGAATCACTTACCTGTAGTGAAGACAAAAATAAAACTCAGCAGGGGTATTCATGGTAGCAAAACAGGTTGATCAACCCATGGCCTTTGAAACATGCTCCTTAGGTAATCAACTTAACCAGTTCTTCATACAGAAGGTAAGGCAAATGAGCCATGCATATATCTGCACCATCAGAAGACAAAACCAAAACTGCTAATCAAATTCTGATTATAACTGCTTTGCTGGTGCTGGAGGAGAAGATCCTGTGTTGTGAACGTGAGGCAGTAAGAACATGCTTATGTGAAGGATGGACCTGCTGGTCACTAAAAGCTATATGATAAAGTTTCAGGCCATCTGGTACCGGGTGGTGATTGACCCCTTTTAAAAATACATACTGAAAATTTTAAACCGTTGCAAACTTGATTCTGTTTGGAAGAGGTGCTCTGGTCTTGGTAGGTGGAACCTGAAAAGTCCCCAGGAGGCTGTGCTGGGACCAGCACCGGCGTGTGCTGTGCATGGTGCCTGGTTGCTGGTGGGAGAGAACGGCCTCCCCTGGCCATGCAGCATCATCGTTCTGCTGACCCTCCTCAGCAGAGCATTGGAGGCAGCTGAAATCTTTCTTTCTAGCAGGTAGGTCGTTTATTTCAGTATAGAACCATTTGATGCATTTGATATAAACATTTTGTTTGTTTACTTATATGCTACCTTTATTTATATACCACTTATTTATTTATAGGTTGCCTTGCACATTATCATTCAGACATAGGGTTACAAAGCTTCTTTTACAGGTTCCCCACATTTTATACTTTCCAGGGTAATGACACTTCTCTGCCTGTATTGTTTTTAAGTGGCAAGTCTGTGAAAAGATATCAGCCCAAATGCCATCCAAAGGAGGAACAAAGGTGCCTAGATCATAATAGTATTATATAGGTATAAGAAAAAAAAATCTATATCACAATTCTGCAACCTACTATACACATACTTATGTTTTATCAGTAAAAAGAATGAACCAGAAATAATCAATGTAATGTCAACTTTCCAAAAGTTCTTTGGCAAAATCCAACACTATTGAAAGAAGAAGCATACTGATTTTTCTTGAAGCAAAATATAATAATTAAGTGCTTTGAGTCCTGTGCAATAGTTGATGTAATATAGTTTCTAATGATAAGAAGTCTGACAAGGTCTGCAACACAAAAAAATTCAGACTAGTCAAGACAAGGATGGCAAGGATCTGCAGAAGCATCTAAGAAAGTTTCTGTCTGCAGAAGAAAACGCCAATGAAATCCAGTATCACAACATGTAAACTAACATGTTCTAGAAACAGCACAAGAACAGCTCAGACTCACATTACCCTGTTTCTGACCAAAATGCAGGTATCCACATGAGAAAAAAGGATAAGAAAATATTGCAAGGAGGACAGGACACATTTCTCTGTGCTAGGAATACAATGCCAACTGTTAAAAACTTATCCTTCCTTCACTCAGAATAGCTTCCTCAGAGGTACGGTCACCCTAAGGCTAGAGAAATAGACCAAGTAAAATGAGAAGCATTGAAGGTAATGGAAATGGTTAAATATATGAAAGGTGTCCTGTTCAAATAACAGCTAAAAAGCCAAAAGCTCTCTTTTTAAAAGGATGCCAGATAAGAGATGCACATAACTGCACATAACTCAGGCTGTGTGCAGAAGGTAAGTGATATGACATGGGAAAAATGTTAGTTGGAAAATGTACTGTAATGATCAAAGTCTTGCTCTGAAGCTTGTATAATCTACCTGTGGAAACCACTGCCAACAGATACCACACAGGTCGACAGTGTTATTAAAACAGATTCGTGTATTGACACAAATATTGAGGATATCTGTATTAATTAAGGGATAAATGCACAACTGCTTCTATTATACAAGATGGTTTGGGACTCAGAGCAGTTGGGATACAGGCAGGAAGGGGAATATCCTGCATATCCCTGTCTGTGTTGCCTGTGCAGCATGTGGCTTGGGACAGTGTCACTCGGGATGCTGATAGAGGAGCGTCTTGTGTTATTCACCAAGGCGTTATGGATTTTCCTGTTTTCATATTTATAATCGGATTAAGGTTAAGAAAGTTGCTATTTGCAATTATATCTAGTCTTTGCTTTAAAATGCAGTAGCTAATTCTTTTTAGCTCAGTTTTTCAAATCTGTTACAGGGGCCTTTGAACAATGATACTGAAATAACATTTCAAGGACATCACTGTGCCTAATGAATTACAGAGCTCTTGATTAATGGCACTTGTTCAGCATCACACTGACAGTAGTTTGAAGTGTAAAAACAAAAAAACAAAACAAAACAAAAAAAAACAGTGCTTCAGCCTGTTGTGTATTCTCCTGTAATACAGATCAGGCATCATCATCACAGATTTTATTTTTATTTTTATTTTTTTACCCCCTATTTTTCTGTTTGTCTGCTGTTGTGTTTTTTAGTTTGTCACGGGTGGACATTTGCCCTGCGCTGGAGCTGAGATGAGAGGAGTTAGCCTTCAGGAGGTCTGCAGCAGGGTTTTGCTGAAGCTTCCCCACTTACCATTGACTCTGCAGTCAAAACCCTCAGCCCTGCCCCCTAACAGGCAGCACAGTGATGAGGAGGTGAAGAGGAGGGAGAGGAAAGGAGCAGACAGCTTGTGCTGGTCTGATCCATCAGCAAACAACCAGGCTGCGGGAGTATCCATCATACGATGCCACCAGTGAATTGCAGTTGACTGGAGGCATGCCCCACTGCATGGTATTGCAGTTTATGTATTTTACGAACCTTATTTCATTGCCTTGAGGCTGTACTGCTTTATGGGGCCCCAGTCTCTGCTGGTTTGAAATAAATTCCTGCTGTGCTGTATATAACAGCCTGACAAGGGCTGTGGGGCCATCCTTGTACATGCAGTTGTTGCCTGTATTTCTTCTGCCACTTCCAGACCAGGAGGTCACTCTGCTCTGGGCTGAGAGGGGAGGTGTGCACAGGACTAAGGGACAATAACATTTCTCAGCCCTTTGTTCCACCCCTGCTGGCTACTGACAGCATGGTCTGGGGATCGGTCTGTGCCGTCACAGCTCCCTCCACACTCCAGCAGCACCACCAGCATGGATCACACCAGCAGCTGCAATAAGCCTGGCTTAGTCTGCAGAATTTCTTTCCTGCTCATTATTTTGTTATCTGTGCTAATGAACACAATGGATTTCTATGGGAAAAGGCTGCGAGCATCTGTATGTACAGTCCTTCCATCCACAGGCAACCACTGTTCTTAAGAAAACACAAGCAAGCCCGCCACTGGGCCTGATTGCAAGATGCTATGGGGGGCAGGGGTGAGACAAAACAGCTCTCAGAAATACACCAGATAGTGGAATCACATGAGAAATCTGTTTTAACGGGTTTGGGGGAATGAGTTCCACTGAACATCAGGACAAGATCCTTCACCTTCATAAGTAAGTACTGCGAGATGAGCAAGCATACTGATGGAGAAGTAGGAACAAGATGAAGACCACTGAAAAAAAAAATCATACTTTTTTGGCAATCTCAAAATAGTTTTCAGTAGTTTAAAGATATTTTCCCTGCTGAAGCAAGAGTACCTATCTGCAACACCTGACAAAGTACTGTCCTTACCTGCTCTTTCTTCTGCACGTGAAGACATGTGGAGCCTGTTTTCCAGCAGTGACATCTGTTTGGTCAGTACAATTTCATGCCGGCTGTCCACAACAGGTTTTCACTGCTGCTGTTAGGCGGATGTAGAAAGGAAGGCATTGCTCTGCGGTGAACTGGAACTATGACTTTTCACTCCCTCAGAAGCAAGCAACACCTCAAGTTGCAAAACCAAAGCACAAAGTCAAACTTGCATTTGCTGCAAGGCAGACATGACCCACAAATAGAGCCAGAGCCCTACATTTTGACTATTCTCTCAAAATATTTCTTGTGTCTCCTAGTAATGTCTGCCCTAGTCTCCTCATCTGGAAGAGGCAGCAATACCATCAAGTGTCCTCAGAGGCAGCAAGGAGTTGCAATGCACAGCAAGGCTGTGAGGTCTCTGGGCTATGCAGTCCACAGAAACTCAAGGTATTGCAAGCATTGCCACCTCTTTCATACAGGGGTCAAGCACCAAGCAGTTCTGTACCCAAAGGAGACAGAAATATTTGTGCTCTCCTTTTCTAAAACTGTCTCTTTTCCACAAAGGATATTTATACATTTTAATATTATAACATGGAGAAAGGCTAGAAAAAGCTTTTTTCTACAGACTAGAAAAGCATTTCAGCCGCCCTTGCTGGCAGGAGCAGCTTCTCAAAGACTGGCTGCTGGCAGAAGTTCAGGGAATAGAGAGCTTTAATAAGCCACCAAACAGCAGTGCTCCTGATTCCATCGGGGCCCCAGTTAGAGAAGGATTGAGAAAACATGCACAGAGGTGTTTTCTGCAATAGCCCAAGGTGGACATTGCTCTTCCTGCCCTTGAGTTGCCTCCTCTTGTCCCCCGTGTCAGCACGGGCACCTCTAGGTGGTAGTGGTTCCTCCTGCACTGTTCTGGTGGACACAGAATTACCTGCCTTATTATCAGCACTTTTTCAGCAGCCAACAGCCTCAAGGCAAAAGAAAGCCCTGGTATGGGGAAAGAAGGAAGACATTGAACATCAGGCTTTGTATAGACCCAGAAAATGCTCCAGTTTGGTTGCTTTCTTTCAAAAAATGGTGCTCTTTGAAACAGAGGAAACCTAAAACTTCTGTACAGGCAAATTCAGTGCCCATTTCTGGAGGGTAATGGCCATCCTCCAGCAGGTATTAATTAACAGCTGTCTGACAACCCTTACTGCAGATGGCATATTTATTTTTTTGTGCTATTGAAATTAAAAACAAAAAAAAATCCAAGTGAGATGTATGTGAGCTTCTGCTTTTTTTTTTCAAATGTGAGTGAAGACCATTTTTCATCAGCAAAGCTGCTTCGTGCTCAGTAAAAATAAAATTTACACATTCTGTTGGCTAAAGACAGCTGAAGTTCAGAGAACTAATTCCAGTTGCCATGACACATCTTTCCAGGTTGCTCTTTAGCAGTATTTGAGAACAGAAAACTTCTGTCAGGAGAGAGGCTGTAGAAAGAGAAACCATGCATTGCTTTCTGGAAGAAAAATTGCACCAAAACAGCAATTCAGTCTGAAAAATCAAGCTGGCTGGACATTGAATATTTTAGAATTATTCCCTCTTCTTTGTACATTTGGCAAAAGCTGCATTTATTTTCCTGAACAAAATACATTAATAAATTATACCAGGATATACTTTTTTTTTCCTTCTATTTATGTATTAGTATTGTTTTAAACACAGGGAGGTTTGTATGCTGGGGATGCAATTTCACTGCTTTGAAGAGTGATAACTTAAACTTTGATGAGGAGATGTAAAAGCTGGGGAATGGAAAAGGGAAAGCAATCTTCATTAATGAGCAATGGGATGAGTTAGGAGATGCAAACCCTTTCTGCAGTGAGCCCTTCCCTCCTCCTCTGCGAGCTGAGCAGGAGCAGTGAGGGGAAGCAACTGAAGGCAGCAGTCACCACTGCCTGTGTTTCCATCCCAGCTCAGGGCTGACACTGATGCTACAGTCAGCATGCTCCCCCCAGCCACTTCCCCCCACCTCATTTTTCTGTCTTGGCATACATTTTTGTGTGCATTTATCTCCCAAAGCCTTCCGAGCAGTTGCTTCTGCTCTTCAGTAAGAAGAAAAGACTAAGAGGGTACCAAGTGCTGCAGACTGCTTTTCAGAGTTGGAGAGGCGTGGCGATACAACAGCTGCAAATAAAACTCTTGCAGCAGAGAAGTTCATCGTGGCACTCCATCTGCCTTCCCTTTCTGTACTGCCAGCCTTGAGGGCAGCACAGAGTGGGGTCCCAGCTGAGAGGGGCTGCTGCTTCCCGGCTCTGTCGCCTGAGGTGCCTCCATCTCTCCATGCTTAACACGTCAGTCACCTTAGTGCATAGGCACCATCACAAAATTTTGAAGGTTTCACACTCTCACTGTCAGGGCAGATGCATTTCTCACTTCTTTGGGAAAGGAGTTCTTGCCTGTAAGCCATTACCTCTCCTGGAGAAAGGGCTGTTCCAGAAAGTTGTGCATTGCTCTAAAGGCGATGTGCCCTCCTTTCAATTTTCCCCTGCAAAGATTTCAAAGAAAATGTTATTTGGCTCTTCTGGCTGAGGGTAGTCAGTGCATCCCTTCCTGGTGCATTTTTTGATATGGGGCACAAGAGGATATGGAGGCTAAAAGTTTGCCAGTTGAGATGATGTAGGTCAGTAAGCAGTTTATCAACCCTGCCCAAAGATCTGGTAGGGTCCTCTAAGGGGAAAAGAAGATCTGAGGGTCTTCTGCACAGCAGAACAATAAACCACCATCTGAGCACCCTAAATGCTGTAGTGTTGTGTATAGTAGCTGGAGGCAGACGGTGCCTATTGCAACCAGATCTTGCAGTGTATTGCTGTAGAGATCAGCCTGCTCCTCTCAGGCAAAGTTCAAGTCAGTAACAAAAACTTAAAGGAAGCTTTTTAACTGCATTGACATTTACAGGCACCAGAAAAGACGAGAATTAGATGGCTTCTGAGAGCAACAAATGTCCTTTGAAAATTTGTTTTTCACCTTTCTATACAAAGTTAGAAATTTGCCATGCAAAATTGTCAGTTGCTGTACCTGACATACATTGTCTGTATCAGTGTTTCGCAGAATTACTACTATTGCTGCCAAAGGGACTGCTTTACAAAAGAAAAGGGAACAGCAGGTGGTTCCCCTAGAACAGCCATAGCAGCAGCAATTATTAGTAGTGAACAAGACATATAATATAATACTGGGTTTTGGAAGGCCTTGTCTGTGTTAAAATCACAGCCGTGACAAAGGACAAACTTACAGCATAGTTATCCCCTGACCCAAACACAATATGGTTCTATTTTGCAGTGTTGATGGGTCCATAACTATGTTCCACAGCAAGGCTTAAAGGTTAAGGTTACCAGCTGCATTCTGCAATGAAACTGTGTTGTAAGTGGGTCCCATGACACAATTGTACTTCTAGTATAGAAAAACCCTAAATAGGCTAGTTGCTATAGATCTCTCCCTTTTTCTCTGTCTTCCTGGCGCATGCATACACACTTTGCCCTAAGGATATCTCTAGAGAGCTCTGCTTCTCCATTTACTGTAATATGAAGTGCTTTGATATGATGACAGGGTCACTGTCTATCAAAATCAGGAGATCAAAAGATTCACAGTTAACTAGTAAGAAGTAATCAAAACACTTTATGACAAATTCTGAAAGAGCCAAGCCTGTCTTCTCATTAAGCAGGGACAAAGCAAACATTTTTTCATTGTATGTTCAAGGAATGTAATTGCTATTTTGCAGTTTACTCAGGCACCTTCTTCAAATATACCTGATACATGAACTCTGTGCAAATACAGAAGCACTGCTAGTTCTATCCCAGAATGGCTGAAAATCATGAAAAAAGAAGAGGCAGACTGACCTTTATAATGGCTGTCGATACTTTAATAGATACCTTCCAGCTCTTCCACACTTATGTGACAAGTACAGACTGTAAGACAAGAGGCAGGGAAAGAGGGGTGGGAGATACCCTACTAGTGACAAATTTCTGGTGATCTGAACTTTTTTGATCTGATAAGTGATGGAAATACATGCCTGCTGAAATTCTCCTGCATCAGTAGAGATCTTTCACTTCATGGTGTTTTGTGCTAAGTACAAAACAGTAAGTTCAAGACACACAGATATAATAGGCAGTGAATATTAAAAATTAGAAGGCTAATGAGTTGAATGATGAAGATTCTGATTTGGGAGTCTACACACTTCAGTGTTTTCCTGATTTCCTTGACACTAATGAATTGAATGATGTAGATGTTGATTCTGGGTTCTACACAATTCAGCATCTTCCTGATTTCCTTGACATCTGTTTTTAGGGCACATAGCATAAGTGTTCATTGTTATGCCAACGACAACACTCTCTGGCCTGCCATCTCCGCTGACCACTTCTGACGGGAAGTCTCATCTCTGACATGGTGCTAGCTAAAGTGCAAATGTGGATGTCACTGGATTTCTCAAAAATGAAAGCTGAAATGTTGAAAATTGGCTCTCTCCTCATTTATTAAAATCTGCTCTTGGACTTTAATAAAGTTTTTATTTTTCCGTCCATCCAAAGTTGATTTATTAAATGCTAAATGATATAGCAGGTTTGTGAGGAAAAATAGCTTAAGGAAAACACCTTAGGCACCTGTTTTTTCCTAATGTAGCACTAGAAATTGCTGCTGAAGAGCATGCAAAACAACAACAGTGAAGGAACATAACACAAAGTTTGTACATGCTCCTTTTTAATTACCACCTAAAAGTAATGGTGGACCATGACATTTCTTAATCCATCCAGACAGAAAAGTGGTCCTGGATTGAGGAACAATTACATCTACCTGTTTCCATAAAAGTATCTGAAGGTTTCTGTGATTGCTTCAGAACTCCATCTATCATTTCTCAAGCTGAACATGAAATGATCTTCGTATTCCTTGAGGTATAAAGGGCAAAACCAGGCAACTCCTGTAATTCTGCAATACCAAACAAAATGAACATGAAATTGGGGAAAAGACAAAGGGAGAGGCACTCAGGCAAGCAAGCTTGAAGTTACCATTGTCATATGGCAGTGAAAGAGAACACCAATCTACGTGAGATATAGCCTATAGTTTATTTTTATGCTGCTAGCAGCTCCATGGGGGCTGAAAGCTTTGAGACAGTGTAAGCAGGTAAGTGAGAGAAGAGGAATCAAAGGTATCCACACAAGTGAGGCTCAATTCTTTCTTATTTCATTGGGTTTTAATGCCAAGGTGTGTTTTAAAATATGGCAAAACAAAAGAGTCTTTAAAAGTCTTGTTGGGTTCTGGATCAACAAGGGGACTGCCTTTACATCTGCTAGAGCTGTTCAGTGTTGTGGTGCTAAATGAATTAGAAAAACCTTGGATAAGTAGGTGGGAGTGTGGTAAATTATTAAAACCTTCTTTAAAGGTCATTATCTTTAGGAATGCATCAAAGGGCTTTGCTGAATGGCACCTTTCAGGTGTCTGCTGCAGGGCAGTACTATGGAAACCACAACAGAAGAGGAATAATAAGATTCAGGCTGATATTCACAGGTAGGCAGACTACTTGCAAAAGTGGATGGAGGAGTCGATGAAACCAATGAAAATTGGGCAGTGGATTAGTTACATCCCTCAGGTATTTGCCCTGTATCTCCCAGGACATTCTCAACCCTGAGGCAAAAACATCTATTCCATTCACGAATCAGCTCCTGAACTGACACAGGCTTCAGCACGGTTTATTAAGAGAAAGCAAAATCTGAATTAGTTCACATTAGTGTGCCAGGCTGAAAAACAGGAAGTTGGGAACTGATTTGTGAGTAGATAGCTCATTCTGAGTTGGCCAACCTTCTGTTTGAGAGATGGGTCCAACAGTTGCAGACAGTAACAAAGTTAGCTTCCTAATTTTAATTCACGTCCACAAGTCTATCAGCATCCCAGATATGCTAGAGGTTCCCTCTTCCCCTTCTGCAGTTCTGTCTCTGCCATTAAAGCACCACTTATATTCTCAAAGGCACTTTATAGAAACTCTTTTTTGTAAAAAACAAACAAACAAACAAAAAAGGCTAAAGTTCCCAGGGAATGTCTCAGGGAACGTCTTAGGAGTTATTTATTTTAAACAATATATAAAATGTGACAATATTCTTGTGACCTCTTTCAAATTACAAACTCTTTTTGATATTTTTCTTAAAAAAGTCACAAAGAAATGCATACATATAATTTACATACAGCAAAACTTTTAAAATTAGCATGATATTGTAAAGATCTGTACATGACTTAACTGGGTAGTTATCAATATGCTTTACAGATTATTAATGCAGAGTCATTACCTGTACTGCTATATTTTCATTTCAAGTCAATGGTATTGAAGTCAACAAAAGACTTAAGGCACAGCTCAGAAAATAATTTAAAAATGGCTATATAACTGAATTTAAGCATATGAACTACCCTCTAAAGACATGCAGCAGACAATTTATTGCACTGAATCCAATGTTAATCTTATCACTCGTTTGTAGTCCTATGCAAATGCAAAACCACTATTGACTGATGTTTGCCAATGTTCTGCTGGAGTTTCTTCTGAACAAATTGGTAAGAGGTAACAAAGAAGACTGAAGCGTGTGGCTTTCACATCTCACTAGGTTTGTAATAAATTTTTGACATCAACTGAAGAAAGTTTTGGAGGTCACATTGTATACTCAAACTGGGAGCAATGTCAAATGCAATCATCTCTCACATATTTGAAACTTTTTGAGAGTAGTCTCAATCTATTAGTGAGTGGGACAGAATTGGGGTGGGTTCATTTGGGGGTTTCCATTTTTGGAATGACTCTGCTGGCAATTAGTAGATCACTAAGCATAGCCCTCCCTAGCCATTTAGGTAATTTAATATTATTAAATGTTTCTAAAATAAGAAGTGGGTTATAAAGTGTATCATTTAACTTAAGAATAATCTGTTCCATTATTTAAATTTCCCCAAAGGATTTTGTCATGGTACAGTCTTGCAGAGTATGTACAACACTACTGTGCCTCTACCACTTGGGTGTTTAATTCCAGAAGATGCCGTCATACTAACTTATCTTAGTTTTGATCATTTCTAACTCAGACACTTCCTTTCCATATTCATAGTCAGCTGCGGTACCCAGCACAGGTCGAAGTCACCACTTTTGTCATACTTACTTGAAGGCTAGTGCTGTGTGGAGAGGACCAGACTGTGTGGAAGAAAACGCCTGAGCTGCATTTACGTAAGCAGAGGTGTAAAAATGCAGATGTTGCCTTTTTTAGTACCTCCTTCAATATGGAAGGAATTCCAATTAAAAATATTATCTGAAGATATATTGTAAGAGCACCATGAGCAGGACTGCCTTGCCCTGAAGACCATAACTAATCTTTTACCTTACTTATCTTACACATTATCATGTCAAAGCCTTGATCCCACTTTAACCCTGCCAGCCTCAGCCCTTACTTTGATGCTTTTATAATTCCCTCTTCTCCTTCTGCTTTTTGTGCCCTATATCAGTGGGATAAACTCCTTATTAAAACTACCATTGCACTATAGTTTTTGGCCTGAGTCTCCTGAGCTGCACAGAGGAAAAATATAACCCGACAGATTAGTTAATAAGTATTCATTAATAATATTATCCCAAGTTTGAATCATACTCCTAAATTATAATGAAAAATATATTTCTAACAGTAAGATTCCTCATCCAGACATAAAACTGCCAACTCCCGTCCTGTCTGATGCCATAAGCTTTGTTACATCTGGCATAGTAAGGTCACAGAGAATCTCAGCACAAAATATATTTGTGTGCCAAGATTCAGAAAAACCTGCAGCTGAAACACGAGTGAATTAGGTGGCAGGGGCTTCTCCAGGGCTGAAAATTCTACTCATTTGAAAAGCAAAATTAAGATCCTCCTCCCGCACAGACAAACTGCGTTGTGCTATTTTGTTTTATATCATATATTTTGTTTTATACCATATCATGGCCTCATGACCTGGAAAAATTCCCCAGGTAATCACTCTGATTGCTACCTTTTCTTTGGAGTTTGCTTTGGAAATGTTTTCTGTGGGGCTGGCTGAAGTCTGGGTGGTCACAGCAGGCAGAGTTCTGGCCACCCCAGATCGCCAATGACCTAAATCCCTTCTGACCACAGCCCCACTATGCAGGCTTCCTTCCTGTGCCAGCTACATAAGCACAGAGACTAGAAAGCATTTGGAGAGTGTTTTCAAAGAAGGCTTCCATAAATGTGTGTTACAATTCTAGACTGCCCATTTTGGTGGGCCCAAAATTGTAACTATTTGATTCAGCGCTGATTTACCCTTTGAAATGGTAGCACATTCCCTCCCTGTCCTCCTTGGAGATACCTACTTGAAATAAAGATCTGCAGAACTTCCACTTTCTGAAAAGAAAACCCATGTCTATTATTTTTAATTTGATGACACCTGCCAGACCAAACACCTGCTGTTGTGCGTCCTCCCTTGCTATGTAGAAGTAGCCATCCCTGGGGATATTCATCCTTAATATTTCCCTCTGCAAACACTCACAACTCCAGCTGTTGGATGTTTCAGAGCTGGCCACAACACTTAAGACCCTGGGTGTGCCTGAGGCATTAAGTGCTGCTGCTAGAATTTTAACAAATGCCAACTGACAGTTAAAATATTCTATTCCCAGCAAGAGCTAAGTACTTTCTATTGTGTTTATTTTTCTGAAAAAAAAAGATTGTTCTTGTCCCATCTAGTTTGACCCAGCAGTGGGTAGAGTCACAGCAACAAAATTTTGTTTCCCAGAGATGTTTGCTTACTCATATCAGCAACAATTTCTACCTTCCCTTTACATCTGGTGTCTCTGCTCCTCTTCCTGCTTTATTTCTCTCCTTTGGTCTTTCTGTACCTCCCTGCAGGATCACGCAGCAAGGTCAGTAATAACCATTTGCAGTGGGCGGAGGGGACCAGGGGCATGGAGGAGGACCACACCATGGATGAGCTCTGCTGTCGGCAGGATTTATTGCATAATGGACCTGTGTGTTTAAAGGAACTTAGTTCAGGTTTATGATAAGATATCATAAGCCTTAAGGGTACAAGTAATGCCATTGATTTTGATTATTAAAATTAAGCACATTCTGTTTATTGGGTAGGGTGTTGACATTACCACAGCTGTAAGTATGTGCTCATGCCTTAAAAATATTTTTTTGAGTCAAAGTAACTGTTACATGTATGAACTGAAGTTTCAGAACTGTGCCCCCCTTTCCACAGCCCATATCAGAATCATTTCAAAAGACAAAGATTAAGTTAATTGACTAGTATATATATAGAGACAATGAACTTACACACAGTTAACTTTGCCAGAAATTCAAATAGCACTGAAACAACATCCCAGCCTAACATGCAGATGTTTTGTTTTTAGAAACTATTATTTCAATCTGTCATTGGTGTTTCCTTGCTTTTACCAGCAGTCTGGAGGTTTAGGAGAGTACTTGCAAATGAAATACTCATGTTCACAAGTGACCAGGCTACTCAAGATTTTAAGCATTTGGTGTTTGATAAAATCAGTGTAATTGCAGCTCATGAATAAGACTGCAGTTCTTTGTTAGTTATTTCTCATTATAGAGATGATTTTGAAACATTTTACTCTTGCTTTCAAATTTAGCAGTCTGGTTAAATTTATAATGAGCTATTTTTGTTTTGTAACATTATTATATGTTTTTTTTTTCTTGAAAGTGCCTTTATTTCATTTTTATTATTATTATTGTTTATTTTTTGATAAACCACAAAGTCTATATTTATCCAAGCAATATCTGTTGAAATGTGACACGAGTCCTTGATTTCATGTATTTTGTACCTCCAGATTTTGGATATTTCTATCACCAGCTTCTTTTCCAATCAATCAGTTATTATGTAGTTTCTTTCTTTCATTTTTTTATTCAGCAAATATTTTCCCATGATATCTTGCTGTTATATATTCCTAGTAGCACAATTACAGGAATTGTTAACAAAATAATAAAATCTCTGCCTACCCAAAATAACTTCTAAATGATTTCAGTGTTATGGAGATTTTTATTGAGGGCATCTACATAAATTTATCTTTGTGTTATTGTTAATAATTACTGTGCGTGCAATTATTTCCTTTTCATCTCTGAAAGGCAGAGCTGGTACCCACACATAGTGGCATGTCATTACAGATTGTGCTTTGGTAGAGATGCTGACAGGACCACTCTCATCTGCCCAGCTGTTTATTATGAACTTAAAAGCAGTTGCACATTGTTAGGCAAAACAGCCAGTGGGATTCAACAGAGGCCAACAGGGAGTGGAGTCAGAGCAAGGCAAGCAGCTGGTGATACTGTATTTTCTCATAAAACTTGTAGGGATATAATGGCTCCAGTTCATGCACTCTGCAGTTTCACTGGGCTTGACCCAAAGATTCCAATGGATGTTAGGAAGGAAAACAGACACACATACGCACACAGGTACGAATGCATGCTGAAGCCCTGTGTTACTGAGCCTTGCCTCGTTAGAGAACCAGGTAAAAAACAAATTTGAAGCTGATCTCAACTTCCTGAGTCTCTCTCTTGATCATTGTCTGCTTTGCCTGCATGGAAAAATTGTCTTTATTGGTTGCTTTGCCCATTTGAAATACATCAGTTCTAAAACTAATGAAGAGAATTAGGAGTAAAAATCATAATCCTAAAAAATGAAAAGCTAGTATTTGCCATGTGTCTTAAAGCATTTCCCTACTGGCAGAGATGGTAAAGAGAGAAACTGGACTTCAGAGTGGGAATCAGCTAAAATAACCAATGGGAAAGACAATGCCCCTCTTTTCTCAGTGGCCTAGGTAGGTGGCAGAGAGCATTTTATGCCTCCAAAAGGGAGGAAGAGGGAAGGGGAGAGAAAGATCTGCAAGAGCATCAACGTCAAAATGTGCACAAGAAGGGCTGGGAGGATGTAGCAGAGCTAGAGGAAAGAGTGGGTTGGGGTTTGGAAGATATGAGAGGTCCCCTGAAGACTGAGGCTTGACTTGTGTGGGAAGAATCCTAGAGGATCTGACACCTCTACGGCAGGCCTCTCATCAATTTTAATTTATTTAGCTGACTTCCACTTTTGTAGAATTAACTCCTTTCCAATTAGGCTTGCCCTTAAAATAAAATGCCCTTGATCTTTGCTAATATTTGTAATGGAATCCAAATCCCCAAGGATAAAGATATTAGGATTCAAAGGCAAGTCTATGCTCATTTTTATATTTATCTTTCTATTACTTTTCTTTAGAATTAATACACTTCTCAGCCTGGATTCACCCTTGCAAGTCCATGAAAACCAGCTACAAAGCTGCTCTCCTCCCTCCTGCTCTCCACACACAAAACTCCTCTTCATCAAGAGCCACTTTCTGGATGTATAGTATGAATTAGGCTGTTTCTGAAGTTTTAAATTGAAATTAAAGCTCCCTCCACTTCCCATAAACAGAGATAAAGAGGAAGGGAAATCCTGCCCGAATTTCCACCATGGCTTCTGAAAACTGACTTTGCCTTTTCTTCATACCTGAAGATCTGGTCAGCACCTCAGTGGTGAAGACCATTTTAAAGTGGCATTTTGGGCAGAACCTCCTATGTCTTGATTATCTGAAATAAATACAGTGTCCTCCATCAAAACAGATTTTCTACCAAATGCATCTTCATTTCAGGAGTAATTCAAAATTGTTTTACAGTCACTAGCTATAAAATGCAAAATATGTTCAAAGTACTGTCGATGTGCATTGTTAAGATTTGCTTCCATGAATCTTTTAAAGTCCCCTGTTCTGATCAACATCACTACTTTCAGCAGCAGAGACTGGGAGTGAAATACCACATTAGAGGATAGACATTTACTGGTGTAGTGAGGTGCCACAAGAAGAAAGGGTGGGTCCAAAGAGGCTGAGAATATTTGATTATTGTGTGAAGTGGAATGAATCATAAAGCACTTTAAAATGCGATCAAAATGAAAGAAAGCACAAATATTAAGTTGTTAGTCAGTTTCTGTGTAAAACTTATCCAGACATTGCAAAGCAGACCATTATGAATCCTCTTCTAATCTAAACTATATATACATTGATCCTGAAACATTGCTCTGATGATGGTACTCAAAGCTTGCACAGAAACTTCACTGATGCAGTGTTTCCAAGTACTTCTAGCTCAGAGGACGAGTATACGGCAAAACTTTTTTTTTTTTTTTTTTCCCCCACATGCAGGCAAATGCTTTCTATTAGCTGGCTCTCAAAGTGAGAGTGGCAGGAGACAGGAGTTTGCGTGTTCCAGATTTCCCTGATGCCACACAGGAAGGTAAGCTAAAAAAACATGGCACTTGACTAAAACTTGGTGGTGGCAGCAGCTGGAACGAACCCAAGGGAAAAGAGGAAAACGCAAAAAAGGAACTGGCACGAAAGTGGCACTCCCACTCCTTGTGCATCAGCCCCCAGTATCTCACAGTGATTTAACAGAGAACTGCATGCCGTGAGGCAGGAAGGTGATGTGCCCTTTGTTTTAGGCACCTTACCATGGACTGGCAATGTCTCATCACAGATCTGCTTGCTCACTGAGCTAGTTAATGAGCAGGTGTTCATTCAGTAACAGAGCAAACCTGTTCCACTGCTGTGGAAAAACACATGGTCAAAATATCCAAGGGCTCTTACCCTCTGAGTGCAAGACTGTCCATATGAGCAGTGGGGTTGAGAGAGATTGGCAGCCGGAGTCCTCCTGCAGCCCGGTCGGGTGAAATGCTGTAGGATGGGGTTATAACCAATTTCACTAATGCTCAGCTGGAAAGATGTAACAGCTCCTCCAGCCCAGCTCCATTCCCCGAGCCCTTCACTTTCCTTTCCAGTCCTGCCCCTCTCCTCTTACAAGTAAGAAGACAGAGAGAGAGACTTGCCCCTTAACACCATGCCCTGTGGTAATGATGCTGCTGCTGACCCTCACTGCACACAGCGTGGCCACTGCAGGGGCTGGGGCAGGGCTGCCTGGAGCGCCTCGCAGCGACCCTTACAGGCAAGATCAAGGCCAGTGTGGGAAGGTGACTTGTTGCTTCCCTGTCACTGCTGAGGCAATTGTCATTAATTCCCTGCCCTTTCACCTGTGCCTAGCAGTCATATTCACCAGGGACCCACTTTAATGAGTAGCACTTAGTACACAGACTGACTTCTGTCATTGCCCCCAGCCCACCAGCTTTTCTCTTTCATTTTTCAGACTTCAGCCCCTGGTGTGTTGTAGGAGAGCTGCACACCCAGGGAGTGAAGGTGGTGTGCTGTTTGTCTGGGGCAGCTTTTCTGTGCCCAGGGCATCTGTAATTCCCATAAATGAGGGGAGTTATAGGACCCTAGCAAATGTCAATTAAGTGGAAAGAATGAAGTGGCATAATGAATGAAGCTGTCATTAAGCATAACATAAGCACTTTCTTCATGTTATCTGAGGTTATCTAGACTGACAAGTAAGCAACGTTGTTATCAAGCACTTTAACAAAAAGGGATGCCATCTGTGTGCAATGCACTGGAGCCACAGATGTGCCATGTTTAAATAAACTCTAGCATAATAGAAAGCTCTTGACCAACCCAGTGTATAAAATCAGTGAGTCTGCTCTTTCAATTAGCGTGGTGAGGAGTGCTCCCATCTCCCTTCTGCTGCCCCAATTAAAAAACTCTTTTTTTTTTTTTTTTTTTTTTCGCTTGGACCACTGCCCTCAAAATACTCTTGCACTAATTCATGTGAAAAGTTTCACATTCCATCAATCAGGAGTTTTACCGTTGGAAACATGGACAGTTCCTACGCCACAGCTAGTCTTTCTTCTGCTTGCTGCTCTGGTGATTTACTGCAGCTCTCACTCACCCACAATGGCCACTGGAGGATCACTTCCCATGCTTGTCAAATCCTCGGACAGTTCATGTAGTCACATGCCACCTCTGGCAGTTGCTGTATTGGACAGAGATAAGAAATTCTTTGATAAGACAAAGGACACAGTTTTACATTAGTTTACAGTCCTGCTGGGAGGCAGTGATTTAGTAATCACAGAATAGTGATGGGCATATCCAAAATATTTAGTCACAGCAAACATCAGGGTATTTGCACATCCTCCCGGGACAGACCCACACAGATTTTGGGAGCTCACCTCACACTGAGAGCCTTCACACACAGAGGAGAAAGTTCCCCTGGATCTGGAGATATGCTCTACAACAGGAAAAAAGCATTCATTATAGAGAGGGGAGAAGGAATGAGTGAAATCTTACAGTGGCTGCTCATAGCCTAAGGTTAGAGCCTCTCCAAGGTGTGTGCAGGACGCTTAGAAATTTAGTAAGGACTGAGAAAGCAAATACAAATTCCTCCATGTAAACTTTCAACACAGGGTGTAAGAAGGCTGGATTTAAAATTATTAAGTTCTTCTAATGCCTTGGCAGATCTAAGCCTTGGATCAATGCTAATTTTCTGTATTCAAGTGAATGGCAGCACATGAGCGGAAAAACCCACACACCTCAATAAAGCACTTGGTGTACATGAAATTTGGACAGCAGTTTGGTACCGGCATGTCAATGAACAGTGCTTTTAAAGGCAACTTTTATGCTATAAAATCAGCAACACAACATCTCTGGGTTCAATTGACCTCCAAGCTTGAGTCTGAATATCCAAAATGCATGTCAGCTCTTCTGGAGCTTTGATCTCCTGTTAGAGAGAAAAATACAATTATCATCACGTTCAGCCCAGATGACAGAGGATCTGATATTTTAGAAATGCTTTTGAGATGCCAAAGTTAAGGACAGAAGGATGCTGCATTCCTAATTAAAGGGAATAAGAGGTGTAGTTTGATCAGCATGATATTCCAGCTGAAAATAAAGTACCTAAAGATGATGTTGTTAATAGCTAATGAAAGAAGTGCTAGCATGTGAGATGTACACTGAGTGACTGGCCAAATCTCTCCCTGACAGAGACAATTTAATTACATTTTTTCACAATAACATCGCCACTTGCAGGACTGTGGGAGTCTGTCAGCTCCTAATTTAAATCATTATTTTTGAGGTTGAAAATGTTCACCCATCCCAAATCACAGCAGGCACAGACATGACATATCATATGAAGTGCCAGACAAGAGATACATATATATATTTATTTTTTTACAAATAAGAAATACTTTAATCCTTTGAAAGATGATTGAACTTCAAACAAAACACAATATTGTCAGTTTCAGTTTCAGTGTTCAAAAAATAATGTGCAACACTCTCCTCTCCCAAATTCAAGATGTTGACTGAAGTCATAACATTATTTACATACTCATACAGATAGATATATACACATATTTATATGCACATACGTACACACTTGCTTATATACACGGATATGTATGCATGGAGATATAAGTGCACGTGTGCGTATATATATACGCATATATATATATATAAAAGGAGCCTCTCATTTCTCCTCTTGATTTGCAAGATATTTTAGTAAAAAACTGCTTATGAAACAAAGAACTTGCTTTCCATCCTTGACTAGGCCAGGTAAATTACTTTTGTTTCTTTGTTTTTCAGACTTCTTCTTTTTTTTTTTTTTTTTTGTAACACAGTCTGACATTTTAGAACTTTGAGAAAATGTTCCAGAAATCACGCTGCTTTTGTTAAGACTTTGGTGTTAAAAATGAAGTTCAATGCAATGTAGGCTTAGCAAATTACCGGGTTTGGTTAAAAAACCACTTCAGTTCAGAGAAATGGAAAATAATGCTTACCTTTAACAATTATTTCCAAGACATGTATTAAAGTACAATTAAAATAAATTGGTTGAAGTCAAAGCACTTTATTCTGAAACTGCCAGCAAGGGATGTGTCAACATGATGAAAAGCCATTTTCCAACTTCCTTCTAAAACGGGTTTCCAGTGAAATTTTCTATTTCCCAGAAGATGTCCACATGAGCCGGTCCATCATGTTTAGCTGGTAGACATGGGTCTGTGTAGTTGTTGCATCAGGCACTGGGACTGCAGGCTGGATGGAAACTGAAACAGAGATGGGATAGCCTGCCTCTGGGCATGGTCTCACCCTATCTGCAGGCTATCTGCTGCCTTTAGGTTGCCCACAGGGATATGGATAAAACTCACTGTTACCACAGTGTTTTGTGCAATGTACAAATTCACTGTTCCCTAGACTGGGCACAAGTGTGCTGGGTGTCCATGTCCAGGTTTTGGTAGTGGGGGGGCTGCAGTGCCGGCCTCTGTGAGCAGAGCCCAGCAGCTGCCCCATGTCAGAAAGGAGCCAGCTCCAGCTGCTCCAAAAGGGACCCACCGCTGGCCAGAGCTGGGCCTGCTGGAAAATAAAACAACAACAACAACAAATGCAGCACAACAGCAGCTGGGAGAGTGAGGAGTGAGCACCAGCCCTGCAGCCCCCAGGTGAGTGCAGCAGGAGGGCAGGAGGTGCTCCAGGCAGGCAGCAGCAGTTCCCCTGCAGCCTGTGGAGAGGCCCCTGGTGGAGCAGGCTGTCCCCCTGCAGCCCACGGGTCCCACACGGAGCAGATCTCCACGCTGCAGCCCGTGGAGGAGCCCCCGGTGGAGCAGGTGGATGTGGCCTGGAGGAGGCTGCGGCCCGTGGAGAGCCCCCGCAGGAGCAGGCCCCGGGCCGGAGCTGCAGCCCGTGGAGAGGAGCCCACGCAGGAGCAGGGGGTCTGGGGGGAGCTGCCGCCCGTGGGGGACCTGCCGCCCATGGGGGACCCGTCTTGTGTCTGTTTTGCTGTGATGATAACTGTTGAGTGATCTCCCTGTCCTTACCTCAACCCTTGAGCCCCTTCCATCGTATTTTCTCCCCCTTTCCCTTTGAGGAGGGGGAGTGAGAGAGTGTCTGTGGTGGAGCTTGGCTGCCCAGCTGAGTAAAACCACCACAGTGAGGTAAAATGAATTGGTTGCTGGTGAGAATCTCATTGCAGCTGCCGGAGTTGATTGTAAGCCTCCTCTGATGGTGTTGCTGATGCACGCCAGGGTACCGCTCTGGATCCCTTGCACTGGTCCTTGATCTTGCACGGCAGAGTTTCTAATGTACCAATGAGTTAAGGCTCTTGGAACAGTCACAAATTTGTCTAGTATATCTGTTCAGTGGATTTCTGTTGGTACAAAACCCAAATGTGGTACTTGCTGGCAGCCAGCCCTCATACGCACTAACGTCTGTTTTAACCTCAGTTTTAATGTTTGATGTAATTATTTAAAATGCTGCAATATGAAGCGAAATTAGATAATGCTGCTTTTAACGTTCCCTTTAAAAGATAAAGATATTTCATTTCTTCTCGCTTACATCTGGTGTGAAAATCTTGATTGAAATGAAGTTTCAACAAAACCATAGAAAAATATTAACAAAGGTTTGAGTGAATATTTTCTCATGGCTTCAGACAAGCTTTCTGTCATTGAGTAAGAGTGATTAAGGGAGCCTGAGTTTCCTTTTTACTCAAACAAATTGTCGTGCCTATATGTGTTCTAAAATGATCATCTTCTTTAAATTCACCACACATACACGCACACACATGCACACACACACACACACACACACACACAAAAGCATATTCATCTTTTAAGCAATGATAGGGAAACCATTAAACATAAATTTCAGCAAGCATCTAGAGCTTTCATTTGTTCAAATCTACATGGCACGCTATTCCCTCATTTCATAAACAATGTATTCACTTTGAATGGGGCTTTAGATGCTGTATGTGTTGCAAAAGATAATGACCTGAAGCAACTCAAAGGTGCCTATAAGGACATGAAAATAAATACAATAGAAGTGAAATCTGCTTTAGAACTTGGCCATTTATTTATCCATCTTCAGTTATTAATCATGATAGGCATAAGCACAAGTTATTTATTGATGTTATGGTTGCATTTACTTGACATAGGGAAAACAAAACAAAGAGCACATTTTAATGTTTTCTACAAGAAAAATGTGTAAATTTTTTATGCGTCTCCAACTTTGGGTACATTTTCTTGCAAGCTTCTTTTACATCTTGATGTTACAATTTTGGTGTAAGTGATGGCATCCATAAGCAATATATAGCTAGTCTTTTAAGAAATGAAGACCCATTACCCAGTCACTAAAGAATCGTACATGGTAAAACAAAATAACCATGTCCTGAATCAACACAGACCCAATTATACAGACCAAACACTGTGATCCACAACGGACTGTGCATTTCAAGATTTATTGACATTTTCTCTCTAGACATAGAAGGTGGTGAGGTGGGTGGACCCAGACATAAAGGTGGTGAGGTCCAATTCAGCAGCAGTGGGAAAGCATCCATCTCCCCGGCAGCACGGGTGCAGTGCTGTGCAGACACAAGTTTTGCAGCTTCTAATGAAATGCCCTTTCCATGGAGGGCTTGGAAAAGCAGCGTAGCCAGTGGGAATAAAAATGCATATGCCTAAAATGAGGACAGTGCCACTCAGATTTTAGGCCTGCCTATCTGCCTGCTTTCCCTCTGACCCCAAATTAAGCCTCAGAAGGTGTAGCTTTTAAGACAGATACTGGGTACATTGTACCTTCTCACAATTAGCAGAAACTGCTGTTTTGTAATTAAAGGATGAAGTGGGGCATGATGAACATACGGAAAAGGAGATCCTTAATAAGTGATGGAACCTTCAAAAGAAATTGCTAATTAGTATGCATTTGATGTGTAGTATACCAATTTTAAGAATTTGCCTGGAATAAATTGCTGTGTTGGGTGTTGGAAGGAGTGGTGAGATTAGCATTTACAAAGGGGGCAATTTTCTGTCTTCTTGACTCCATTAAATGGAGGAAATAACTTCCAAGGCTGAAGCAGTAGTTAGCCCATCAATCACTCTCACAGCTGGAAACTGGGGATCCCAAGTGCCGAGATGAGTTAATCCTCCAGTTAATAAGTTCATAGTGGCACCATATGGCTCGGGGCCACTCCACACTGGGGCAAGGACAGTGCTGTTTACACAGGCGTGCTGCTTTCTCAGGTACCACCCCGCTGGCAGATCCCTTTGTTCTGGAGGATCAATTTACTCCGCAGAGTAAATTGGCTGAATTGATCAGTTCAGAGCACGTAATTGTTGGCTAATCCCGGGGAATCATGTCCTGCCCGTATGGGAGAGACAAAGGGTGCTGGCAGCCAGCAAGGTCCTCGCACGGTCCTGGAGGCTCTTTTCTCTGCACGTGATGGGTATGGATGAAGGCTGCCGGTGTGTGGACAGGCAGCCTATATCGACTTTGGCTCGTGGAGGTCATGGGAGGCCCAGCCTCCTCCAGTGAGGCTGTTTCAGGTGCCCCTGCCTGCCTGACACCACTAATTCTCCCTGGCCAGGCAAGTGCACGCCGTTCGATCCCACCAGCTCCATGCGTGCCCAAGCGAGCCACAAACCAGCGCTTCTTCCGGACCCAAGCACCAAGTCAAATTGGTCTGCAAATACACAAAGCATCCTCCTTCATCTATGTTTTTTTTTTTTATTCAGGCTTCTTTTCTATAACCAGCTCCTCTCCAATTACTTTCCAAAATAAAGGGTAGCTTCTTCTTTCACCTTACCAAAAATAAAAGAAGAAGAAAAAAAAAGGCAAGCATAAAAAATAATATATTCCAAATATATTCCAAAATATCAAAATAATACATTTTCTGGGACACCACTAATGCAGCATTAAGTAGAGTTTTGCAACAGTAGGATTGTAGCACTGATCAAATTCAAAATCCCATTTGTTAGAAAGAGTTCCCTGTCTTTTCTCTACAACAGCTTTTTGGTATAGGGTGTGAGGACTTTTCTTAACTTTATTTTGCTTTTTGTTTTGGTCCTTTTGAAATTTGTGGATTGAACTTGAAGGGAGTATAAGACCTGGTATATATAAATATATATATATGTATATATAAAATACTCTCTCTCTGATCTATACTTCAAATCTGAACTGAAAAAGCTACCTCATAGATGGTTGACTTGTGAATCAAATAGTTTTGGAAGTATTATTTTCATTTTGCTGTATGTTGATTCAGGATATTCATTTCAGTATGCAGAACTCATCATTCTGACAGTCAAATATCATTTTCTTACTAAAAAAAACAGGAAAAGGTAAATATTTCCCTTTCCCCTCCCTTATGTTCCCTTCCAATCTCTTCCCTTTCCCCTCGCCCTAAATCCTGCTCATTCATTTTAACAAATAAGTGCTGGAAGGAGACATGGGCTCTTGGGAATTTTTACTCAAATTCTCCTAAGCTGTAAGGAAATTTTGTCTCTTCTCTTTTAATTTGTAATTCAGAACTGGAGTTCAGAACAATACTGTTCGGAAAGCTATTAGGATGGATTAGAAAGTATCAGTAGCAAGAACAGCGTATCCTACTTCCACTGCACTTATATAAAAGTCTGATGAGTTTTTTTTGCAACAAGTAGAGCAAGGGCACACTAGATCAGACAAGGGGCATCTCTTCATCTGCATTTTACTTTCTCAGAAAGTACAATTTTGCATGAAGTGTAAATAATTGAAAATATGTCCCCGTTCTGCCCTCTTTGCCTTTAAAATGGCCGCAACATCAAAATAAGATGCACTTTAGGCTTATTATTTTTCTTCTGTGGTTTGGAAATTTGCAGCTTCTGGCACACAGGGCAGGACCTTGGGTAAAGAGCTCCAGGCCAGGGCTTGGACATGCCCAACTGCATTTGGGCAGCTGCACCAACCTACCCAGAGCTGGAAGATTGAGTGACCTAATGCAGAGAGAGCTCAGCCTCGAAAAGCAATTACATAATTGTCACAAGGCAGAGTGAACTCTCAAATTGTCCTTCCTGAAGGTTTCAATAATTTCTTGCTTTATTAAAGTCCCCACAAGAAAATGAGCTTGCAGAAAGTGCCTGACCTTACGCTTCATCACCTTGCAAAGTCCACAATGCTGTCACTACAGAAGAACAAAGGGAGCAGCAAACTTGGGCTGATTTGCTCTCTGCCTTTAGAAGATATCGGAATGACAGTTTCCTGTTTTGCTTGAATATGTCCTTTGGACGTATAATAAAAGCAAAAGGTGACCCTCTTTTGGCTTGTAGAATCACAATTACTGGGAGAAGTGATCTCAGATAGCCCTTCTGATACCTAAAAGATATAAATTGTACAAAGAATTGAAGTATATGAACGTTTCTGCTTCTTTGCTTAATATAATTTTCCTCTGAAGAAAAGAGGTTCTTCACAAGAATCAGCTTCAGAACTAACCCCATTGCTGGAGCTTCAAGTTCCTGGCTGCAGTGGTAGAAAAATGTTTGTTCCACTTTTCCTTCACTCTTTCAAAGGACAATTTATCAAGTCATCCAGTTCCCTTATTTTTGAAACTGACTGCGTTTGCTCAGACCCTCGTAAATCAGTCCTCCCACGTTCACATGCACCTTACAGACAATATGTGCTAATTGCAGATGATTTAAGCCAAGTTGTTTGCACACTCATAGAAAAAAGATCATAATACGTGTAAGATCATAACGCGCAACACAAAACAGTGGAAATGATCAGATCCAGTGGCCAGGCACCTAAATTGCTCAGGAATTAAGAACAATTCTGCTTTTCCAGTTGCACTTATTTAACTGAGAGTGGAATAGGAGGCGAAGCTTCAATGACCCACAGAGGCTAACGATCTGCCCTACCTGCACGTGTCCTATCCATTACTCTGTATATTTTGGAGATTTATATTTGAATATTGAGGGCAAGTCTTGACGACCCATAATTATGCTGCTAATTTAAGATATTTTGCTCAGGCGTGTGACTGTGCACACTTTTCTCCCACTGACACCCAGGCACAGACTGATGACCCCAGGTAAGAAAGCAGTGGGGTCAGACGCACTTCTCTCGTGAAAAACAAAACGTGTTATGCCATGCTAGACTCCACGGCACCGTCCGGCTTGCACGGTACTAGCACCAAGTGACCTGTTAAATGATGACAAATCCTTCGGCTTCTGGCTTTAGACCTCTGACCTCTTGACTTCAGGCTGTATCCAGGGAGCAGTCTGGGCAGAAGAATGCAATAAACGGCTTGTAGTCTAGTGGCCTCGAAAGAAATTACATCAAAACCAGCTGTTACACCACCAGTTTTCAAAGGCTGACAACATGTTAACTAAAATAGGGCCTTTTTATTGTGTGGGCTTTTGCAGTCGCTGAAGGTCCATAGCTGCTCCCCCTGCCCGCTTTCATGGCAGTAAATGCCATTCCAAGCATATCCTCTCATCCTTTAAACTGTGAGTAAGAGGTGCTCAATTGACCTCTCTTTCTCGTTTTTATTAACTGTGTTGGGCTGTGCTTCTCAGCTGTGAGCTTTATATCCAGCTTTGGGCAGTGTCAGAGCACAGACATTAAGTGACTCATCACTTCATTTCTGCATGTCCACTTGACTCTGACTTGCACTTAAACTTTATTTTGGTTCTGATTTAGAGTTTCTCTCTTGCTCTCTGTTTTCTTTTGGAAACATTAAATAGAGGTCCAAGAGATTTATGATGGAATAAAATCTTCATTTGCTTCACTGGTTTCACTCCTGGTGCCTGAAATGGTTTGAGATAGAAGTTAAAACAAGGCTCCTTACTTTCCTAACCTATGTCCCACTCAGCCCAGCTTGGTGGCCAAAGACCTGCCATGTCTCACCGGACCCTCACGTATTCTCTTGTCCCCTTTCTTCTCAGCCTCCAGCATCTTGCTTTTTCAACCCTCTTGGGGCATCTTTTAGGATGAGAAGGCAGAAGCAAAAAAAAATAAAGTTTAAACTATTAGTTTCTGTTATTCCTTACCTCTCCTTAAACACATGGAAGACCAGATCTCAGGTCATCTGTATTTACTCTTTTTTCTCTGAGTAGTCTAATTAGAGGCTGATGCTTAACTGTTAAACTTCATTATTAATTTAAAAGTTAACCCTTTTTTCACACACTGCCTTGGAATATCGGCATTTAATTTACAGAAATGAATCACCTCTAAGTCAGTGCACTAAAATTCAGTCAAAGAGATGCCTGACTGGTGTGCAATGGATCTCACAATAAATAGAGAAAAGGTGGTCAAGAGAATAGAATTATATTTTAGTGTTTGAAAAGCAAATATTCCTTAGAGCCGTTTTACAACTCTGATTAGAAACACAATGCTTTATGTACTCAGAATATGTATCTTTACACTTGAAACTCCATCAGGTGTAGAACTATCACACTGTCTGCAAGAAGCACCTTTATTTTTGTTCCCCTGTATATTTAGGGTGATAGCTCACTCAGTATCTGCATACATAGACTAAAATCCTCTGCTTTCGACTGTTCACTTTAACGACGTGCAAGAAAAGAACCAAAGCCCCTTTTCCCATGATAAGGCAGAACACCTACTGAAAACTCACGTGGGAAAATAATCTGATAAAAAGTGTCTTGGATTTTGAAATTATTTTCTGTGTACATTGATCTTGATCCTAAGGCAAAAAAAAAAAAAAAAAAAAAAACACTTTGTAAGAAAATAGAAGAGAATATTTTTGACTTTTTTAAGTATAAAAGAAAGAGATTTATCTATGCCAGCTAAAAGGAGCATGTGTCTCTGCCTCTTACTGTTTTGGAAAGTGACACATTGTGCAGTGGAATAATGGGAAGGGACATTGCCATAACCTATGTGGATTATGAACAAGGGATCTGAAAGCCAGGAACGGATGATTTTTTCATTTCAGAGAAATACTAAGAGCAAAGAGATGATTGTCCCGAGACTTCCTTTTCTCTAGCTTTGCATGTCTGATTCATTTCATACAGAAAAAAAGAATCTGCTCGCATGCATATACATGCATGCTTGCCAGCAGATTAAGTAGTGCCATTTTATGTATTTATTTATTTTCTATGATTTCAGAAATGTGCTTACCCCTGCAATGTGAGGGATTGCAAAGTCAATTCCTCAATATTGCCCAGGAAAACAAGTACAAGCTCTTCCCCAAGAAGTACAGCTCTTTTATTTTAAATAATTTATTTCAGTCTGGTTGTTAACTACACAGTGACCTAGGAGCCATCTCCACTGGCACATATCTTGCTTTCTGTTTTCACAAAACCACTTCCAGACAGACCTCGGACAGAGCCCAGCTGCCACGTGCACCAGGATGAGCTACCCAGGCACAAAGCTGGTGCAGGTCAGACGTGCTCCCTGCCGTCGGAGCCCTGTGGCACCATGATGCTGCCCAGATGAAGCTGGAAACAATGCATTTTGGGTCTGGTAAAAGAAAAGCTGAAGGACGACTTCAGAGAAAAGCTCTTGCTTCTTACCATGCCAGAGGGCTGGACCTCAGCCAATTCAAAGCCTACATCCAGCCCTCTTCCCTACTGAAATGGAACAAAAAGAGGTTCTGAGCCAAATCCTTTAGGATGATCAAACTAAACCCCTCCATTTATTTTGGAGACAAACTATGTATGGAGTCGTATGCAATACCCTAATTTCATACCTCTCTGAAAGATGTGTAATCCCCTAGGGGACACACATGAACATCTGTGCAGATTTTCACAATGCAGGCAGGAATTTAGGGACAGCGCCACTGAGAAAGCTCAGACCCTGCATCACACTTCTATTTAATGTGTGTCTGAAGGAGGCTGGTACCAAGTGGGGACTACCCACAGCATGAAAAAAAATCTCTTTTTTTTCTGGAGTGCATCCCCTTGCAGCACAGCTTCCACTGGCCTGTCCCCGAATGTCACAGCCCTGCAAACCTTACAGGGAGCAATGTTATGGCCCAGAACTACTGGTCCTCTGCAGCTGAAGAAGCCCATCAACGGTATAGTACTGTTACAGTAATCACATCTTTGCTTTTCTGGCCTTGATCATGTTCTTTTTAAGAATGATATGAAAGAGATATTTCCAGTGCCCTACTTGAGGATGCACTGGGTAGAGAAATACTCATCCAAAAATTCTTCATGGTTGTGTCAGGACATTATTTTTGGAAAATGAAATTGACTTTTTTTCTTTCCTTTACAGATTCACACTTTTGACTTCCCTAAATAGTCCCTGATGTTTAAACAGGGCAGTACTACCAGTGCTACTTCTTCTCCCTCTGGATTTGCTTCCCAAGGGGAAGTAACACATCACCAGGCAGCCTATGGATGTCTGGTGTCTTCAGCTAAACACTAGCATCCACAATTGCTAAGAAAATACAACAGAACAAATTAGCCTTGGGAAAATGGTCCTGCTCTTTCACACATTCTTTTCAAGTTTTCTGTGTTCTGAACTAGTTCAAAATTTATAAAACTAGAAAATGCACTTCAACTTTATAAATGCATAATGCAAGGAGTCAACACTTACATAGTGTCTGCAGCTATTATGCCTGTTTTACACAATGCATTTGCAAATTATTGCCTTTATATAAATCATTACTGCTACGTGCCGCTCAAGTTCTTATGAAATGTACTGAGACAACTGCTCACTGTAACCTTTAAACCACCTCCTTACACCTATAAGGTCTGTAAAGGGACTTTAAAATGTGTGAAAGTATTATTTCGTCCCAGATTACAGATCTTTGCCCTCCATTAAGTGTAGAGTGGTTTTAGTATAAATGCCTATTTGGTTCATTCCCTTTAACAGAGAGCAGCTGAATGAGACTGCAAAACTACACCTTTGAAAGTTCTGCCTCGAGTTGAGCTTTCATTTTGGACAGTTGTCTTAGTAACAGGAACGATCTACATTTTTGCTAGTATCTCTGTTGTGTATTATGTTGCCTGGGCAGGTTTTTCTAGTTATTTGTTTGTGAAGGCCAAGCTCGAAGCTCTGTTGTTGCCTGAAAAACTATCTTCTAGACTCAAGTGTGTGTTTTAGAAACCACCGATGTAGAAACTGACAGCCTTCAGGGTGCAGGCATCTTTGGCTGAGTCACTTGTAAACTACTGCGACTAAATGACAGTTTACCAGCGTGCAGAGCCTTTAGAAATGTACAGCTGAGCACATTGGTATGGCATATTTGATCTCATTTGCTGTTAATTTTCCATGCTTGAGTTTACCAATCAAAGCCTGCAAAGCTGGGCTCAAAATGCAGAGGCAGTGCTCTGAAATCATGCCGCAGCCCTCATTCAAAATAATGCATAATAAAGTACAGATGCTACTTTGCATAATCTAGATTATAAAGGTATAGCTCAGCTATGAAGGCCTGTGTGGGCTCTTTACAGCAGTTAGCAAATTGGCTCAGAAGGCAAACAAGACAGCTATAGTAAACATATGTACACGTACATATATATGTACACAAATGTCTGCATATAATTTGTAAGCATCTGCCAGCTGCATAAACATCTGTCATCTAAATACTGCTTATAAACCACATGCAATGGATATATCACATAGGAGCATAACAAGTGCATGCAGTTGTTCATTCAAACATCAGCTATACATTAATTTATGCATAGATGCACATGTAAATCTATAGGTACTTTACATATGTTTATGTTTTATAGATCAATCATATTTATTTATATTGCTGTATACTTTACACAGGGAAACAGTACAAACATACATAGGTGGATTCTTGATATCCAAGACTAAAGTTTATAACCTTATCTATGCAAATGTAAAAGTGATGCATCATTTCCATACAACAGATCTAGTTCTTTCCTCCCACGTTAGCCCTGAACTGCTGTACTTTCATTAAAGAGAAATGTATTTCTACAGGTTTACTCTAGCACAGAAAGCTTCAGACTCCAGATCTGCAAATTCAGTAATGGGCTTCATCCTTGAGATAACGGGTTTGGAAAAAAACAAGTCTTTCTGCTGTCTTTCTTCCTTTATTTGATATGTGATATTGTCTCACAATACCCTGTGGAATATATCCACAGGATAATCTCTCTAGCTTGGTAGCTAAGTGATGGAATATCTGTGATCTTGTTAAAAGTCACAGCTGGACAAAAAATTCTTTTCTTTTTTTTTTTTAGTTTAACCTAAATCTGTCAGAAATCCACGGGTGGACTGCTGTAGAGGTATATTAGAAGTTGAATGTGGTCTGAAGAGAAATTTCTATGTAATTTTAAAAGAAAGTAGGAAAATTACCAGCCTAATAAGAACTGCTTTGTTTATATTCTATGTGACTTTGTTCACATTTGTCATATATCATTCTAGTTCTCATACACTCTCTTCTTAGGCTCCTTAGTTAATAAACTACCCAGTAAGAAAATTACTGCTTTCTTGTTGAATTTAATCACATCTTCATATGATTTTTCCACAGAAAATATAAATCCTTTCAGAATCTAGCTTCATGCAAACTTTATTTTATCCAGTATGAAAATAATTTTAATTTATTTACCATAAAGAGTTCTTCTCAACTGTGGAAGCATTAAAGTAGCAATAAAATATGGTGTTTCATTCTATTTATACAAAAATAAAGATTTTTTTTTTTACAAATGATTTTGTCAGAAATGTGACTACACTTCTTTAGCATTTCCCTTCTGTTTTGACAACTCACTGAAAACTCTCACAACTTTTTCTGTATGATAATATTGCCCGTTAATTAATAGCTTTCCTTTGCTCACAGTTTTGATGAATTTGCAGGAGTTGTTAACACAGCAGTTATAACCACAATTGTTCATGTTTTTTTCTGAATATTCACTGGCCCTGGATATTAAGTGTTGTCTAAAAAGTAAATGAATTTAAAGTCCTGTGGAAAAAAAAATACATATATTTCAACAAAACAGATCCCCACGTTTATTTTATATTTATTTCAACAATTTGTTGACAAAACACAATTCAATATTCTTTTATGTGAATTAGCTGAAAACTTGTCTGTTTTTACATTTTCAATCCTCAATAAAGCTATATACCAAGAAGATTAGATAGTTCTTAGGCTGCGGTGGTGATAACATCAATACAGTCTTATTAATTTTCCCTCCAGATCAGAATCTAGGTCAATGGCTCCTATTTTACACTTCAAGAATAAACAGAATAAACTATCTAAGACAGGGATTGCATTTTGTTTTCCTTAAAGAAGTAAAATAGTTCATGGTTTAATCACCCACACTAATGGCTTACAGTCAACACTTTATTTCTAACATGTTCTTGCCGAGTAGAGAGAATGCTCCCCCTTTACTTCTTAACAGCATTTCTCCCGGAGGTTGGGACAATGTGTGGACAAATTGAAGATAAAAATGGGAATGAATATTTGAAAGCAATAAATTCAGTAGGCTGTTATTGATTTTAATGAGGTCAATCTGAAATATACAACTATCACACAGCCTTCATAAATAACAAGACGGAAACTATTTTCAGATGAGGTCAGTGGAAAAACTCTTAATTTCAGTATGTGGTGAAGCAGATATGTACGTATTTTTCTTTCTTGACTACAGAACACTCAATGATTTTTTTATTTGCAAATCAGAAGATTAAATCAATTGTAAAGTGGTATAGTGAGCCACTAATCTAAGACATGGCCAAATCTGACAAAGATCTGAACTTTGAATATAATTACTGTATTACAGGTTATATGCAACTTCTTTTCTGAATGGGGAAGGTATGGGTACGACAACATAAAATATATATTCAAAAAATATGCCATAAAATATGGCTAACCTCTTGACTCTTTCTAAGGTAATCTTAGTCATTTGCATTGGCTAAATCAAGGGAAGTCCTTGAAATAGAGATAAATTATTTTTAAAAATAAATGTATTCATTGCTCCAGCAAACACTTCATGTGACTATGAGCAAGTCCCTAGAATCTGTCTACATGGTGAAACTGTTTGGTACCTCTAGTGAAGAATATTTTGATTGCTTGGGAATAAACATCTTTGAAAACATTTTTGAATCAAGCAATCATATTCTAGAAGAATTATTTTCAACTGTGCGTGAAACAATTATCCCAAAACAAAGTTTAATCCCAAACAGGTCATTCCTCTGAAATGACTGCTAAATTGTTAATTTGTTTACTCTGAAAAAAAAAAAAAAAGATGTTGTTCAAATTTTTTCACATATACAGCATCTAAAACCACAATGTTTCATTAGTTAAACCACACAAGAGGGATGACAGCATTTTCCTACATTGTGGCAGTATTCTAAGGATAAGTACACTTGTAGCCTGGGAGGCTTTGCAGTTGCCAGTATCTAAAATTAAGAAAGATAAACAGAACAGTAGTACATTTGTTTCTCCACACAGATTAGCATTGCTGCCATGCAATAGCTCTGCTGCAAGAAGAGCTAAGTTTTTTTCAGTTAGAAATTTGGAACCTCATCAATATTTGCCACCCAGTGGCAAATAAAGACAGCTTTACTTTTTTGTGTATGTGTTTCAGCTGTGAAACAACAGGGGTATGCCTGGAGAGGGCAAAGGAAAAAAAATCCTATGGACTTCACAGGCATTTAGGATTAGATTCTATCACACCGTATCTTCACACATACAGAATTCAAAATCTCCAAAGTTCAGAACACAAAACATTTAAAAGTTTGGAAGCCAAATTGTTACATTTATTTATTTTTATGAAATGTTTTAACAAAGCACCTGTGGCTTCTTATGATAGAACCCAGAAAAGAAACTAGCCATTTAGACAAATTCTGGAAGAAAAAAAAAATGACAAAGAAAAGCACAGGAATACCGTGCTACAGACACAGCTGTCAAAACTGAGCTTCCTTCTGATAGAAAGTATAAGTCTCTTTGCCACTTGACTGCTTCCATTTATGGAATTAGATGAGGTGAAGCTCTTTTTTAATCTAGTGTTGAGTATCTGGAAAGTATTTACACTCACTATATGTTCTAATTTTTCAGCAAAAGTGAAACTGCCACTTGATTTCTGATCAGATTTGCAATCAAAGATCCGATACTTGCCATTCCCATTGGAAAACTGTAGGTGTTGCTGGAGCTGCACAGTTGCATACGAGAGGCAGGTGACCTAATCACACCCTAGATGTACTGGTTAATATTTTTAACACCCTCTCAAGCAATCTGTTTTCCTGCTTCTGTGTGATACTTGAAAATGCATTTGGACTTGATGCATCCCTCATCACTTGAATTTTTTTTTTCCCCCAGTAATTTTCCCAGGAAACCAGCCTGTGTGAATCTTAGCTTGTTAGTGGGTCATGCGCGAAGAGCAGCTCTGTAATGTAGCAGTGGAGCAGTCTGCAAGAGTTATAGGTTTTATTTTAAGTGAAAGGGGAAAAAAAATAAAAATTAAAAAACTAAAAAATCTGTTAGAAGCCAGTTGTATTCCAGGGAGTTGGTAGGACTCAGGAGTGAGTTTTCTTATTATGCGTTTAAAGAAAGTTGGCAGAGGAAGCAATACACTCCAGACAGTGTTCAGAGTTCAGTCTCCTAGTTTATCACTTTTGTTATCCCAGTGACTGATTCTTCCAGCACGATCTGCTTCCAGCCTTTTTGCCATCGGGGTGGAAAGATCAGCAGCCTTTGACATGGCATGAGCTACCGGCTGAGCCTAGGGACTGCGCCACCAGGGTAAGACCAAAGATCATAGCAGGGCTGAGCACAGCTTGGCAGCCACGGGGCCACGGAGCAGCAGAAGCTGTGCAGAGATCCCAGGGATCCAGGCACTGCCTGGCACTTGGTTTTCCTGGGAAGTCCTGGATGCAACCATCTTTGGGAGTGTTGTCCTGAAACTTTCACACTTCAGGCACATCTCACTATGGTATCCCTGCGTCACTCATGCTGGGCATCTTCAGAATGGCCTAAAAATAGGTTTGTCAATCATAACGGTAAGAAAATGGGAAACTTTCAGCAGTCTGATACAGCTGAATAGAAAGATTTACACTTCCTATCGTGGGAGAAAACAGAATGAAGGCTGATAAAACTATGGCGTTTTCTAGACAGATCAAATGAAAGAATAACTATAATTTTCTCTGTTCTGCTGTTGCCTGTCTCAGCAAGACATCTTTAAAACACTCCTTTCCAAAGTATAGTTTTCTATGGTACAACTTATATGTAACTTAGACAAGAAGTAGGTTGCAATATAAAGTAAAAATGGATTCGTTTGCCTTTCTCCCTTTTTTTATGCAAAGTCAAATAAAAACTGTATTCTACCAATAAAGAGATTAAAAAAGAGAGAGAAGAGAATTTAGTGCAGAAAATATACATGGTATACCAAAGACAAAAAGGAGTATACTTTTTAAAGCATGTCTGCCTTAGAAAATCTTGCTAGCATCGATCCCTTTTCTTTTCAGCATTTAGATTCTCCAGGAGAGGCTTAAGGATTTTGAGTCAAACTGCTGGGTTGCCAAGTTACCTCACAGTCTCCTCCTCTGCATGCAGCACTGGCCGAACCAACTCACACAGCAGTGAACGGCGAAGCTTGGAGGGCTTCCCATTTCTCTGGAAGGTCCACCTGATACTGCGGTAACAAATAACCGATGCTGAAGATGCTGCTGTGGTGGTTTCACCCTGATGAGCAGCTAAACTACACTGCAACTACTCTCTCACTCCCCCTCCTCAAAGGCAGAAGATGAGAAAGGGCTCAAGTGTTGAGATAAGGACAGGGAGATTGCTCACCCATTAACATCACAGGCTAAAAAGACCCAGCATAGGGAGATTAATGTAATTTATTGCCAACTAACAACAGACTAGCGCAGTGAAAAACTCAAAACAAATTAAAACCACCTTCCCCCCATCCACCTTCCTCTACCTCCTCCCCCCAAGCAGTTCAGGGGAACAGGTAATGGTGTCCGGTTAGTCCGTAAAGTTTTTTCTCCGCCGCTCCTTCACGGTCCCTCTCTGCCCCTGCTCCCCGTGGGGTCCCTCCCACGGGATGCCGTCCTGCCCGAACTGAGCCTGCGGGGGCTGCCCACAGGCAGCAGCTCTTCAGGAACTGCTCCCACACGGCTCCGTACCACGGGGTCCATCCCCCAGGAGCAAACTGCTCCAGCACGGGTCCCCCACGGGCGGCAGCTCCCCCCAGACCCCCTGATCCTGCGTGGGCTCCTCTCCACGGGCTGCAGCTCCGGCCCGGGGCCTGCTCCTGCGGGGGCTCTCCATGGGCCGCAGCCTCCTCCAGGCCACATCCACCTGCTCCACCGGGGGCTCCTCCACGGGCTGCAGCGTGGAGATCTGCTCCGTGTGGGACCCGTGGGTGCAGGGGGACAGCCTGCTCCACCAGGGGCCTCTCCACAGGCCGCAGGGGAACTGCTGCTGCCTGCCTGGAGCACCTCCTGCCCTCCTGCCGCCACTGCCGCCCCCCACTACCAAAACCTGGACATGGACACCCACTACACCTACCAATGCTACTCCTGTTGTGCTGACAGTCCTTGAGTGAGCTTCTACCTTCGGTATCCTCCAAAATCACTACTGCTTTGCACCACATGGGACACCAGGTAAAGTCAACATTAATCAATTGGACCTGAAACATTACTGTAATTGACACAGAGTCACAGAATGGTTCAGGTTGGAAGGGACCTTAAAACCTACCCAGTTCCAACCCCCTGCCATGGGCCAGGACACCTTCCACCAGACCAGGTAATTGATCAATTGATCAGTAATTGTACTGATGGCCGAGGGAAGATGCTAAAACCTTTTAATTGTAGTCTGAGCTTGTCTTAGCTTCCCATATGATTACGTATTTTCCTTCACTGAGCTATCTTTCACTTGAGAAGACTTGTTAAAAATCTCCCTAAATGATGGAGACTGCTAACTCTTGAATGCTTTCCACCTGCCAGGAGTTTTCAGTGAGATAGATGAACTAATGTAGCAGAAAGAAGAAAATGTGTCTATTGCTTTTCCTTTTCTGTTTATTTGCATAGGTTAACCTTGTGTGAGACCCCTCCCTGACTGCTTGTGGGGGTCTTCCTGGCTGGTAGAGACCATAAAAGTACCTATTAGGGAGAGCAGTGTTGCTCGTAGTGCTTGCACATACTTTTGCGCCATCCCTTCATTAAAAACAATAACAAAAACAGTAGTAGTGGTCAGTAGTTACCTCATTGTCTACTCATTGTCTATATGGACCATTGAACTGCAGTACATACCACATCATAACATATACAATCCTCCATCTTCAGTACTCCACACTCTTTTATATGACATGTGTATAAACTTGTGCTTCTGTAGGAGAGAATAATGGACAAAAGCTTCTCATTAGCGATTATCTGAAGATGTGAATTGATTCAAAACATGTCAAAGTGACCTTATTTGTTCTGCAGATCATCCAGCTCCTGTTAAATGCATGTTTAACTTCATTTGAGTTGGGAGCAGGTTGTCTTTTCTGCTGGAGTTTTTTATATTTGTCAGTACCTTTTCTTTTCTTTTTTTTTTTTTTTTCAAATTAAGGAAGCTGTTGTCATGAGATAGATATCTTCTGACACTGAAGCTTAAAAGAGAAAAACTAATCCAGGGCAGATCAATTATCTTCATCAAATGAGCTTTCTGCCAACTGTGTAGCATTATCAGAAATTTGAGTAGAAGAAACCACGTGAAATATCCCTTAGAGCCTGTCAAATTGTGTGTGCATGTTTTTTGGTGGTGTTTCCACCCCCCCCCCCCCTTGGATACTGGATTAAGAAATACTTGATTGCACTATCTTTTTTTTTTTTTTTTAACACCTCATTTTTAAGATAATGTAAATATTTCTGTTTGGAGAATATCTGAGTACACCACTGACAATCTGCATTGTAAGGAGGAATTTGACTAAAGGATGTCAGTAGTGTCCATAACAATTAAAAAGCAATTGTAAGTCTCAAATAAATTATCAAAGACAAGGGACAACAGAAATGGGCAAAGGTATATGCACTGATAAAAAACAAAGCCTAAAGTGTAACCTGATAATCTTTTGCCATTTTAGTCTCCTTTTTAGCATTCTTGATCTATTTAAATTAAAGAAGAGATTTTAGAAAGTAACAAATAAATGAGAATTGAAGAATACTTCATGCTTCAGTGATCCTAACAGACACTTTTATAAAATATTTTTGACAGTCGTCGTGAGGCCAGAGTAGGAAGTTGGAGTTGGTCTTCTGGTAGCGCTTTTTTTGGAATATGATAGTAGCAGAGCAGAATTTGGGCTTTTTGCCTTCAGCTGTCCAGGATATCTTAAATACTATGGAAAAATAACTTCCTAAGAATCAAGCCAGGTGGCTCTGAGATTCCTGAAGAAAAGGCTTGGCCACATGCTGTTGGTGAGTCTCTTTGTGCCCAGACCAGGGTGGTACAGACACAGCAAGCTGCACGCCTTCCTTTCCAAACACTCAGTGCAAAGCCAAGAGGATACAGGGCTCTTTCACTTGCCACTGCACAGCAGAGCTGGCCCTCTCTCTTAAAATACTTTTTGTTAGTAACCTGTGATTGCATCCGCATTTCTAGCAGACTATTTTAAGTAAAAAAAAAAAAAATGTTATTTACTGGATTAATGTAAGTTTTGCATGTGTTTGTATTGGCACTCTGGTGTTTGTTCCCTCTCCCCTTGAGCTTTCTCAGTGTTATCAGTACAGGGTCAGACTGATCCTTCCCGCTGTCTATACTTATCTCCTGTAATTGCTGTACCCTACTAGGTGTACTATATACTTAATATACAACTTGTGCAGAGTTTAGAGTGACAATGACCTGTACAAAATATCCGCTATTATACAAAAAGGCTAACAGCAGTAATTAAAAGGCAAATTATGCAACTACATGCTGCTTGAAATTATAAATGAAATTAAGAGCATGTGTGTGCTTTATATGTCATCTAAACCAGTAAGAAAAGATCTAAAAATGCCTCACAGGGAAATGACAAATATACAGAGCAGCATAATGCCTTCCTAGTAATCGCGGCATGAAAGTTATTATTTACAGTTCTCACAGAATGTATTTACATGATTATTCTGATAAAGTGATCTCCTCTAATATGTACATTTATGTTCAAAAAATATGGTTAAAATTGTACTATTCTACTCAGCACTCTCTTTTCTGTCGATATTAATTATTAAAGCATTTTAATTGATTGAATCCCATTAATCTTGAATAACCAATGCAGCTAAGGAGGTGTGATCTAGAGTTTTTTTCTAGCTCAGTTTCAATTGCTTGCATTTGTATCCAGTCTCATGGTGGGGTATGCACCCCCTGCAGCTAGAACCTAAACCCTTGTTGATGTTTTACATTTTCAACAGTTTGCCAGTTAGAATACTAATTTCTATAGCAAGGACATGTTCCTCCTGTCCACTTCCATGGTGTGAACTGGCTCTGATGATTTCAAAGCAGGAGTTCAGGATCTTCAAACTGGATTCCTATTTCATACCATAATTCATCTCAACCATTAGCAAGTGAGGTTGACTAAACTATAAACATTTTTTCAATTATTTTTCAATTCAGTTTTCATTTTACTTGACAGCAAATCCAGAAGATGAAGAGAGGAGGAAAAAAAAAAAAACAAACAAACAACAAGACCAAATCAAAACAAAAACCCTGCTCCAATAGCTTTAGCAGTCTTTACTTACAAAAAGAGTATTTCTGCCCTGTGATGCCGTGTGCAGTATATTCAGTGAGAATTGAACTCCACTCAGAATTTAGGGATTGTATAATAGTAAACAAAGGAGTCAGAAAGGGAGAAACTTGTCAGCAAAAATTTCTTTCTCTAACTAGAACAGAGACAAGAAGAAGAATATAACCGACAAGTGATGGAATAGAAAGGCTGTAATTTGCCAAAAAAAAAAAAAAGATGAAAGACAACACTAGCTAATGGTAAGTTTTTCCAGTAGACAGCCCTGGATAACTAAAATCCTACAGACCTAGCTGAAATGTGCAAGGATCTCCATGAATCATAAATCACCGTCTTTAGTAAGTGCTAATAAACTCAGAAGGGATCTCCAACAGAGGTCTACAAAACAAGATGCAAAACTTGACTGGGATTGCAGGAGAAAATTATAGATCAGTTAGAGCAATTTTAAGAAAAATAGCATAGAAGTTGTGTTGAAGAAAACAGATAGTCTGAGAATCAATTAGGTAATGAGAGGCTAGAATTAGAGACAATAAATATAATTTAAGTTTATTTGTATGTACCTAAATATGATAAATGGAGAATAATTCTTTCATGATCTTACAAAATTATTGATTTATTTTTATATGATCATACAGATGGCCTGCTTTGTTATAGCATATGCCCTACTGTGTCAGCTTTTATCCACGGTTTTGTATTATATTGTTTATATTTATAAGTTTATTATATATAATTTTTTTAATAGGTATCAGTTGAAACAAGGGATCTCTCCCCATTTAGATTAAAATCTGACCTGTCTTCCATATTTCGAGGTCAATCAGCAGGGAATCACCAAAGATGGACCTTTCATGAGAGTCCCCATGGACCAGTTCTCGTTCCAAAGCTATTCAGCATTTCTGTTAACACCAGACTGCAGGTCGCAGGTGGTGCTGCGGGTGATGGAGAGGTACATGACTATGGCAGTGAATTATAGAATGGCTTTGGCTTGAATAGTGAGGTTACCAGGTCACAAATAAGAGAATGCATTTCAATAATATCAAATGCAACCTAACAGAACCCCTCTGAGGGCAGTGGGACAGACTTTAAGGGTTTCAGAGAGCACAATTTGTGAATCTTGAGGGAAGTACAGTGGCAAAGAAACGAGCACAATCCTTGGAAGTGATACGGAAGGTGGATGCCAGACTTGCTCTGTGTGTGCTGCGATGCTGGCATCGCGGTGCCCTATCCCATCCTGGTGTCACCAGAAGGACAAGAAACCCTGCGAAGGGATCATGGCAGGTGACCAGGGGGGCTGTGGAAAGGGCACACAGCGGGTCCCCACGCCATCCTTTTGCCGGCAGATGGGATCATGCTGTGCTCACACCTCGAGCAGGTCGAGGTGGCCAGCCCAGACCCAAGAATGCATCCCACTGCCTGTGCCAACGCAGATTTTGGCAGGCAGAGGGGCACCCAAGGGCTTGTTGGCAGTGCTCCTGTGCCATCACCGCACCAGGAACTGGGCAGCAGCTCTCACTCCCTGCTGTCTCTGAGCAGAGAAGTCCAATTCAGGACTGGCCTCAGGGCTATGCCAGGTCAAGAAGGAATAATGTTCCAGCTCAGGCTGACATAACCCACAAAGATATTTTGCCTTTTGCAGGGTGAAGTGAGGGCTGTGGCACTGGAGCCGCAAAGCACAGGACTGCCTGCCACCAGGGACATTTTAAGATCAGCACGGGGTGGATCTACACTTGCCCAGCTTTGCATGGTTCTTGGAGTAGAAAATGTCCAGCCTCAGCGATTGCCTGGCTCGAGGTGACCTGGAGATGAGACATATGGCAGTCTGGAGATGTCTGTCCCCTGCCTGTGGGGTATGTCACTTGCACGTGATGTTTAACATCGGGATGGTCAGAATTAGGGATCTGAGTCCTGGCCAAAACCTAAACAGCATGCATTAATTTGAAGATTTGTAAGCCAGGCTGCCTGCTTAATAACTGGGATCTGGAGATGGCCATGCCCTTTGTGTGTTGTTCAGGTTTTCTTTCTCTGTGCGACTATTTTTATATGATTCATATAATGGTCATGCAAATTAACAAATTAATGACATTTGTGATTATTTGTCACCCCCAAAATAATATTTTTTCTTTCCTATATCTAAATACACTTGAGGACCTGCAAATTAGGGAATAACACCTGTAAAAGTAGGTTAAGTTCCTTAAACCTGGGGGTGGATGTGACATTAGCTGTGGGCTCAGTACAACTGTTGTATTTATTTTAAAGGAAGCCCTGAGACAGCAGAGACTTCATACTGCTAATGATGTCTGGCAGAAAGGTTACATACTAATATGGAAAATGACTGTGTGGAGTACATTCATCTTCTCAGTTCATTCATGGTGCTTCAGGGCATCATAACTGCTGCAGGCATTATCGCCTGTGAATGGGGGACCCCACATCCACCACAAAGCAGTCATCAAACGCTGGATCATTGCACTTGCCCTCCCCTGCGCTGCACCGAGGCTCTTCACGTTGAATTTAGACTACAAGACTCAGGAATGGAACAAGTGTGCTGAAATATCTGAAACAAGAAGGTAAATGCCTATCGTCGCGATCCTGCATATAGACACCTACTGGCAAGGCAGAATGCCAGAAGCTTTTCCAGTTCACACAGAAAATACCCTGGAAAACACCTTTTAAGAACGTACAAAGTGATTTTGCAGAGGCAAGTAGCAATGAAAGCCATGTCAGGAGCAGGCACACAATACACTCCAAGGGTTTCAAAAGAGCCCCATGCTCCGTATCATCAAAAAGCTGCAACAAGGATCAAGAAGAATTAAAACTGATGATGTGACAGAAGTAATCCACCTTGCAGCAGAAGGTCATTATACCCACCTTCTCTACTGAAGTCATTTCAGCTCTGAGGCCTGAGCTAAAGCTCCCTGGCCTGAAAATGCTTCTAATTAGTGTATTAGCATGAAGATGACTGAGACCTGCATTTACTCCTACACAACCATTTCCAGGGTGTTTGCAGGCAGGCTGTAGGTTCAGAAGCTCCTTGTTACCAGTGCTCTGTCTGACAGGCTTAAATGAATTCTTTCTCAAAAAAATTGCTTAGCACAGACAGAAAGAGCTCACCTCTGGTCTCAGACTGGTATAATGGAATTATGCTCAAGTAAAATCAATGAGACACTAGAATTAGATACAAATGCTGATAATCAATATGTATATGCATGAACACACACATCCCTAAATTATATAAGCTTAAGCAAAATAAAAATTGTTTGAAAACAACTAATTAAGTTAAATATAATAAATTCTAAGTAAATACGTTATTGCTATTAGAATTTATAAAAGTCAGTTTAAAATGACAATGCTTGCTGATGAAAATTTGCTTCATAAGAGACATTTACAAGTACTGTCAATCCATGCGTGACTAATGTGCACACATGAGTCCTGATACATCTGTTAGACTAGTGCAGTCGATAATGTCAAGCTGCAGTGCCATTCAGGAGGCAGCCACTAGGAGAAATAACGCTCTGGAAATCCTCCACACTTCTAGCCTCACACAGCCTGAGCCCTAATAAACTGCAAAGGAAATTAATTTCTGCTGCTGCTTATTGCACTGCCACGAAGTCCTTAAGTCCCATGAAAAGGGAAACATTCATGCTTCTGCGCTTCTCCAAAGCAAAAACTGTTCTTAATAAAACATCTTCATTAACTCCTTCCCTTCCTCTCACCTGTTCTGTATTTCTTAGCTCTGCACCAGGGTTGTCCCAGGATCCTGAAATCCCAGGTCCCTAGGGAGCCAGCTAGGTCAGACTGAGAAGAAGTCAGTCTGTTTCCTGTGGGAGCTATTCCTTGAGGATCAAAAATTGCACCAAAGCAGACACATTTGCAGACTTTCAGTTCCGACAAACAGCATTTTCAAACAGAACTTTATTTCGTGTAAAAAATCCAGATAGGCTTTAGTGATGACTAATATCCTCCAGATGATCTTTTTGATGGATACAGGAGTATTCAAAAGCAAAAAATCAAGACACGGCTGGTCAACATGCAAAGCACTTTGAGGGAAATATTAATGTTTTTGTGTTCCTGAAGACCTAAGATGAATTTTGTTCTAATTTTCACTAAAAGGTTTGTGTTGTTTTGTTTTGTTTTAATATGGAATAATTTCTATTTAAAATCAGTTTTTAAAATTTTGGCTTCCACAAGAAGACCACAAAAATGAAAGAATTGTCAGTTCAGCCCACCCAGACAGAAGCTCTTATAGATATCAGGGTACTTAGTCCCTTTGTACAGCATCCCTCTTCCCTAGTTATTCCTAAAATGTCTTATTTACTTAAGCCCCTGTTTGCCCTTACAGAAATATCCATCAGGGTTTAACATGCCGTGGCACCGTCACCAGTCTCTTCCCCCAGTACAGCTTGGTTGTAGCACTGGAAAACAAGGTGAGTCAGTGCAGCACCAGACACGGTGCAAGAAATAAACTTCCAAGCAAAAGGTAAATCGACTGCCCCTGGAGAAGTAAAATGGGAAAGGCAACCTGCAAACACGCTCAGCCTGGAGAGAGCACTGTGCCAGCACCGGGCTTCCCAGCTCTTATTGGCAACAACAATAACAACAACAACAACGACAACAAAATCAACAAAGTGCCTGTGCTCTTTTCTGGAGAGACACAATCAGCTTCTGAGCAAGAGAGCCTAGGACACAAAATGGCAGTGGCTGCTTTAAAACCGTACCTGATTGTTTTGTCTGATGCAGAGCAGGAACTGGCAGTACTTAACAGAGCAGCTTGCACCCAAATGGAGAGGAATTTTTCTGGATGGTATGGTTATAAGACCAGTGGACTGTTTCAAAGGTGAAAAAAAATAATATTAACGCGAACTTTTTCCATTCAAGTTATCTACCCCTAAGTAGAACTATAAAGAATGAATATTAGGTACAATGCATGCCCCAGAAGGACAAATATTTCATGAAATTGTACCACTTGTTTATACTGTGCAACTGCCCTCCAGGCCCAACAGCTGCCTGATTTCTCTTTTCTTTGTCACCTCTGTGTTTGAAGACAAGTTTTCTGAAATGAAAATCAGAGGTAACAGCTGAGGTGGACATGCTGGCATTTCCTAGGGTAACACAGCCTACGTGAAAGCTGCATTCTCTTTCTGGGCCACAAGAAGCTACAATTCACCAACCACAAATGTTGTAAAAGATGGGGGGAAGGAGGACATACGTAGGGGAAAATGAGTGTAGATGGGATGACTGACAGAGACCTCCTGCCAGTTAATAAGTTTGTTTCCCTACAAGTCCGTTCCTCTTCCATCAGATGCTATCACATCGTGGTATTATTTTAATAAATGTCGTCTTCCTGATGACTCTTACAGGAGATTATTTCAGAATTTCACTCCCCAGATGCTTCACAACCTTCAGCTCATTTTGAGTTTATGCACAACATTCGTTAACTATTCATATGTGAGACATTGCTGTCCTTTTCTTAAATATCTTTTTTCCTTCCTGGTGTTTGCTTCCGGCACAAATCAGAGGCAATAGTACGTCCTTTTGTAGCCTTGCTTTGCAGGATGAGGTAAGCCAAGCTGTGCTTGTCCCTTCTTTCAGGATAACCTGTTTGTTCTCTTACCTTCCTCCTCAGCCTCCAGTTTCTCCTCTGGTCTGATTTCATCCTCCTCACACAGAAGTGACCAGAATTTCACAAAGCATTGCAGATGGGAAGTCCCTGGGCTGCATGAGGTGAAAGGTAAAAACGCCTGCACATTTTGCAATGGCTTTATCAACACTGATGGCTTCTAGGCATTCAATGACTGACATCTTCAGATTTTTTAGGGGGAAAAAAAGAAAAAAAAAAGCTATTTTATATACATATATGTTATTCATTCCTAAGTTAAAGACTGCACTATCTACATTAAATTGTATCTATTTCATGTTTTTCCAACTATCAAGATTCATCAGTTCCTTTGTTGGACTCCAAGCTTCCAGCGTTAATCCTATTTTTGAGCATTTCCAAATTTCCATTTGCGCAGTACTACATTTTGCCAAGTTGCCAAGCTACCTTATGAATAAGTCACTACTGAAAAGGACTGGACTAAATACTAGTGTCCTAAGTAAGTCAATTCTCATTGTCCTCCTGCCTCATGCTTCTCCTTTCAGCACAAACAGTGCCGTCTTTTCTTTCAGCTCTGTGCTCATCTCACACTTTTCCAACTAGTTCCTATTTTGCCAGTTTAACTGAGACTTTCCATTATAGCAGTATATCAGATGCTTAACTGAAGTCTGGCAGTTTTTACATATCTCTGTATCTTTCTCCTTTCTCTATCTTTATCTTTCTGCTAAGTATGACTACAATGCCTGAAGATACCCACTTATTATGGCAGAAGATTACTTTTAGGAAAACCCTGTTGCATTTTCAGTCTGTTTTCCATTTACTAGTATGAAATACAACTTTTCCATTTATTCTTCCTTTCCAAATTTCCTCTAATGTTCTATTGTCTACTGTCTAGTTTGCTTTGGAGATCAAATCATGGCTCTGTAATTTTTGCCTTTCCCGAACAGAGAAAAAAAGTTCAAAAATGTTAAAAAAAAAAAGAGCTCCATGAGATTCAACATATGCCAACAACAACCAAAAAAAAAAAAAAAGGACATAAAAAGTGATTATCTAAAAATGTTAGATGGGAAAGTAAAATTGGAGGGCTCTTACAGGAAATAGCAAATGGGAAAAAAGTTGAGTGATAATTTTCTGAGGAATCTTGAATGATTTACAGAAGAATAATGAAATCAATTGTAAGAGCTATAGTTAATCTGCTGAGCTTATTCAATAACTAATCTCTCTAGATAGCAAAGTAATACTTAATTTCATATAGCTTAAATTTTGGTTTTATTTTAAATTCAATCAGAAGTTTTTGAAAAAATAAGAAAATGTGAAAGCCAAAAGACTGAAAAAATAAAAGTAAAATCGCTAAATGAATGTGTCTCCAATGCATTGGTTCCAAAATAGGACGAAGTAAATAGACTGAATCAATGAAAATATGAAATATGTATATATTAATTAGCAAATGTGTTAGAAGACAAAATATTGTGAATGAGGACGTTAATGGCTGTTAATATGTGTTAACAGGGGGGATGTTGGGGGAGGGGGGGGGAACAGGCAAACAACCAAAAAAAATCAACCAGCAAGCCAAGAAACAAACCCTTAGGAAAGAACATGTAAGATTCAGTGGGCAGTATATAATCATCATGGTAAAAAGTAGACATGAAAAACTCATGAATTCTCAAACTGCTACAATAAGGAGAGTCCATCTCACATTAGAGCACACAAAAAAATGGGGGAAATGCCTGTGCGTTTTTGAGATCACAGATTGGTTGAGGTGGGAAGACACCTCGAGTTCATCTGTCCTAACTGTATCGGACAATGTTTCTGTATTCCTCCCAGGTTACCCGACATGGCTGCTACCCTTCCTGTGTTTTTTTCTTTGTGTTTGAATTTTGTCAGGAGCATCTTGTTCATCCAAGCAGGCCTCCTGGCATTGTTGCATGACTTCCTATCCCTTAGTATGGACCCTTCTTTTGGGAGGAGGTATTCCTTGAATATTAACCAGCTTTATCTGGCCCCTCTTCTCACCAAGACTGTATCCCATGGGACTCTTCCAAGCAGGTCTTTGAAGAGGCTGGTCTGCTTTGCTGAAGCCCAGGTCTGCATAGCTGCTTTCCACTCTCCTCCCTGCCCTCAGGATTCTGAACTCCACCATCTCATGGTCACTGCAGCTCGAGTTGCCTTTGACCTTCACGTTCCCAGCAAGCCCTTCATTGTTGGTGAGTAGGAGGTCCAACAGATCACCTCTCGTCATCGTCTTCTCTGTCAGTCAGGTCAGGAAGTTGTCATTGATGTCCTCCAGGAACCTCCTGGATTGCTTATGTCCTGCTCTGCTGTTCCTCCACTGGATAAAGGAGTTTCTGAAGTCTTATTATCTTATATTACCTCTACATATTTTCCAGGATTACAAAAGCTCCACGAGATACATTCTTCAGACAGCGCGAACAAGTTGTATCATCCACATCTGTGAAATTCAGATGCTAATTAAATTTGAATCTGAGACATACTTCCAGAGAAGACATGGCTTCATGGAGCAGAAGCCTAGAAATTCAAAATATCCACTTAACTTGGTGTGATCATATTCAATAAAAAAGGTGTTCTTATTATTCTCACATGCCTCCTGGATGAGATGCTGGCAAATATTCAGTGATAGGTTTGTGACAACTTGAACTAGAAAGTATATTTGAAATCATAACACTTTCTATGCTACAGAAGCATAGGGTATACTTCCACTCACCATTTCACAGGCTTGACAGCAGGTGATGCTAAGCTATCCATTTACATTTAGAAAAAAAAAAAAAAAAGAACTGATTTCTCTCAGTTAAAATAAATCAAGCTTACAACTTACCACATTGAATAAATAACAGAGTAGTAAAATAAAAAATAAACCAAAATAAAATAAAATAGCATGGTATAGTATATTTCTGTATAACATAATACTTTACACAAAGCAAAAACACTGTAAAAATAAAGTTTCAATCTGAAAAACACCTTAAGAAGCAAAGGTGTGGGTCTCTGGGCACTGTAGAAATTACAGCAGGTACAAAGAGATAATTTTGCTTTATCTCCCTTTCCTTCCTTGCAAATATGTTCTTTAAACAGTTGACATTTCTCCTCAAAATATTATCCATATCTCTAGACAGATGGTGTAATTCCAACCACTACTAATATTATTAATGAAGAGAGTTGGCTCCTTTCCATCAGGAATTCTAATTGATAAAAAATTATTAGTCCTATCATCTAATGGAGGCTTCTTCCTTTGAAATATGTCTGTTCCTGTGACATATGTCTGCTCTTTAGGAATATTTCCAAGCATAATAGTAACAAAAATGCATTTCCTACATTAATTTATACATATATATATATATATATATATTAGCCCCATAGCCAGTATCTTAAAGGTGCTTTTTCAGTGCTGTGTGCATTTGTACTTTATCCATGAACTAGTGTGTTTTAAAAGCAGAACACAAAAGGTGAAACTAGTAATATATAACTTAAACAAAGAGGAAAAATCTATTGAGGCAATGATTCCCCGCAGACTGTTTTTTTCCAGTGTACCAATTCTTGAAATTTCATCATACTTTTCACAGTATATGGTGTTTTGCTTAAAATAACAACTACTTGTGTGAGGAACTTGTATGAGAATCTCACCTTTCATTAAAGTGTCTTACGATTCATTGCTGCAAGGAAATGTTCAGTAACATGCTGTGTGGCCAGAAGGACTCAGAAATTGGAGGGCAGATGAAGAGAGCATAACAAATATTTCATAAATCCCTTTGTTTTACCCAGCTCTGTGGTTCTGTGAGCATGAGGAATGATATTTGAGTGGGAGATTCTGGATCAGATTCAAAATAACATTCAAAATCGCACCTGATAATTTTTATTTAGAGTAGATTTATGACCAGATATAAGTACATTTCCTTCAATTTAAACTAAATGTATTTATTAGTTCATTTGAAACATATTACTTACCAGACTACAATTTATAAAAAAAATTGAATTGAAAAGAAAAATGCATTATTGTTATCAAAGTTTTGATTGGACTGGGCTGAAGAAGTAATCAGCATCTGCAGCTGGTCATACTGGCATCTGATATCTCTTCTGCAGGTTCAGGAAGCCCACAATCTCCCTTTGTCACAACAGTTTGGAAAATCACCGTATTCTGACAGACCCGCCGGGAATCTGGACGTGTAAGGAAAAGAAGCAACGAGCTCGAGGTTGACAAGAAGTGTCCAGGTACCACACAGTGTGCTCCTATTTCTCTCCATGAACAAGTCCTGGAGATGCACAGGCCAAGCTGACACATCCCACACCTCCACTGGGTTGGGGATGGTGCCCCAAAGACTGTTTCACCTGGGGACAACTACCATGCAGCTGAAAATCACCCTCCAGCAGAGGAGGCTGTGACATGTCTGTGCAAATGATAAGGGATAAGCCTCAAAAGAAGGTCCAGAGGACACCTGCAGCACCAGGGGTGAAAGGAGAAGTCCAGCAGCCACAGAGGTGGCCCTGGGAGGTAAGAAGCAAATAGCAAATGAGGTCTTCATGTGCAAATTATTGAGAAAATTTAACTAGTAGAAGCACTTTCACATTTGCCTGCAATAAGTGATTGGATAATACCTGGTCCAGCCAGTGGGAAATAACTGGGCCAGATCCTACCCAAAAGCTTAGTGTAACTTCATTGATACCTTCATTTCCCAGTCACGTTACGCTGACTGACATTTTGGTTTGGCATCCCCAGTAAAATTCACTTCTATTTATTACTCTATAACACAGAAGCCAGGATTTTAAATGGCTGCAGAAGAAACTATCTTCTGCAGTCACTGTGATGTTCTGAGGGCTCACATGGCAAGCTGCATTTGTCATTGTGGAAAAGCTGTGAGCTGTGGTTGAAAATACATTTTTAATTTTAATCTGGTGCTTCTGAGCCTTTTATGTTATCAGCTACCATCCTGCTGACAATTTGTATAATATGTGGCTGTGGCAGCAGAAGAGGTCAATAACAGAAATTATAAATCCATTTTTTTTCTGCTTAACTCCTTCATTGCACCTCTTTCTGCATATTTCTACCACCACAGCAGCCTGCATTACTTGCACCGTGGCAAAGCAGGTAGGTGCCACGTGCAAACCCAATGCTGAGGTTACTGCACAAGTGGAGACTCCCTCTGCAGACTGCTGGTTGCAGACCCCCAGCTCTGCTTTGGAAGAAGGGAGGTTGTTTGGACAGCTTTTTAAGGAGGCAGAAATCTACCCCCTGTGCTTATTTCTGGAATCACTTTCACTGGAACAATCATCTTTATTATTATTCTTTCATATCAGTGCTAAAGACCTCTTCAGATCCATGAGGCTAAGCCAGTCATTCTGAATTTGTTGCCTGAATAGCGTTCTGACTTTTGAGAGTTGCAGGTAGTAATATAGATTTCCTTGAGCTGATGAAGGACAAAACTTCAGTGTGCCTACCGGTTTTTTTTTTTTGCTTACTACTGATTTTATATGGGCCATTGCACAAGGTACTGCGTGGAGTTAGGTGATCAGCCAAGACTGTTCTCTTATTGCTCTAAGGCTCCTTGTGGTTCTTCTTGTCTAGGCAGGGCTCCCAGGGCTTCCCCAGAAGTTTTTGGGACTGACTGCATCTGCAGTGGTAATAAATTGTGTTGTATCTATTGGCTACTGTGTGGATCCTTGCCAACCCTGGACTCTGGACCTCCGGTCCCAAGCAGATATCCACGACTGCTGGAGGATGGATATCACATTAGTAAGCACTGCCTGAGTGCAGGAGGAGTTGACCCATGTTACTCACAATTTTTACCATAAAGCACAGAGACATCTACCCTTCAGCTGTGATCTTTCACGAGCAGTGCAGCTCCTGCCCTTGGCGTTGGGCACTTGTGTGCGGTCGCAGTGGAAATGACATGCCCTGGGTGTGATCTTGTCAGCTACTTGAATCTGAATACCCCCAAATGGGGATCACACTGCTGTCGCCATCTGCTGCAGTGGGAAACTTGCCTTCAGCAAATCTGTGACAGGTCACAGGGCCTCAATGCCTCAACAACACCTTAATGGTCCTCTCATACCTATTTCTTTCATAGCCCATGGGAAATACACAGAGGGCTCTTCCAAGACCCCGGCGCAATCTCATTTTTGCTAATTTTTGGGCACTGATGGCTAAAGTTGGCTGAAGAATGTCTGCCACACCAGCGTAATCCACATGAACCAAAACAACCACAGAAATCTAGCACATGGACCAGACTACAAATCATTCATAGTCTCGCATGTAATACTAAACAGCACAGCCAACAGTGCCCTGCATTCAGCAGGTCCTCAGGAAAAAAGTAGCCTATACCAGCTGGCCACAAACAATTCAATGCAATTATAAGATTCTAATATTCTTTCCAGCAAATCTAAGAATTATTGTATTTGGAAGAAAAGGATTTGCTGTTCGTCTGGAAAGGGACCGAGGTGAAAAGAGAGTAACTGGATTTACTGAAGTTGCCATCCAAGTTTCCAGCATGGTTGGCAAAGTGAATTTCCTCAGCTGTAGAACTCTGGCTGCACACCGTTACAGGACCAGAATTCACTTAGGACTGCAGTGGAGCCTTCAGTATGGGTTTTGAAGACCTTTGGTTTAATATTCAAATAAATGTTTAAACATTCATGTCTTTCCTTCAGCTGACAGACCTATCGTGGATCACACTGGTAACAGATTTATAGCCTGTCTGAAAATGTGCTCTCCGACGGCTGCACAAGAATAATACTTTGCACTTTGATGATATATTTCTTTTTGAGATCTCAGAGCACTTTGCAAGTGCGCAATAATTAGTTAAGCCTCACAACAGGCCTCTTCAGGGGGTAGGCACTGTGTTATTATTTCCATTTAACAGATGTTTAAAATGAAGTATGGCGATGTTAATTTCCAATGTCAAACAGAAAAGGCACGGTTGCGGTGTGCTACAGACACAGTCACAGCAAAGGGGACACTTATGCCAAGCATTATCATCTCCAGCACTTTATAATGCTTAGCATGAAATGAAGCCAAAGTAATTGCTAGAATTTCAGCCTGTGCCTGCTGTCCTGGCAGTGTGGATGGAAAGTCTTTGTGTAATGAAGCCAGTGTGTAAGGTTCCGTCTCCCACGGTGCATAGGTAAAGGCTCTATTTTGTGCACTTCACGGCATGGGGAGCCCAGCTTGCTGGAGGCCACTTACCTTTATGAATAGCACAGCGTGCAGCAGGAGTGGCTATTTTGCCAGCAGCACTTGCTTCTCAGGTGATCTACTTTACTCATTTCCAGCATGTCTGAGAAGTTTCTTGTAAATGCTCTGGCCTGAGCAGCATCTAGGCACTGCTAATGACATCCAGCAAAGAGGAAGCCTTGCCATTTCTGCAGCTCAGGCACAGCTTGGGCGCGCTGCAGGTGGCCAAGCTCCACGTGGAGCCAAACACTGTTCAGCTGAGCAGAAGCAGCAGGAAACGCTGAGATCTTCAAATCACCCACAGAAAAGGGCCAGAAGTAGTGACACCAAGGTTGTGGCATGTAGAAAAAAGTGCAAGAGATACCTCACAGTCCCGGATGCTATTAAACTAATCGATTTGTCCATTTCTCTAAGCAAGGACAGGGAAGAAAACAGACTGGCCAGAGAGCTGAGGAGACAAACCAGAAGACACAAACAATCTCATCTCTCAATGAGATCTACTGGAATCGCAAGGATATACAAGGGATGAACAGATGATAAAGGAGAAATGATTGACTTTACTCAGTAAAAAAAAAATAAAAAGCAAGAATGATGGAATTCAAGGTTTGCTGCAATTAGTATCTGTTCAGTCTAAATGAATTGCTCACTGCAGTAATAAATTCAGGAACTGTTGCTTTCAGCCTGCCCTTTTCACAGGCAAGTGACACAGAGATGGCACCAGCCCAAGGCAAAACCTGAGATTATGAGCTTTTTACACATTACTGGGTATCACAGTGTAGCAAGCTTGTGTTTTTCTAATCTTTCCCTCCTTTTCTTCTCCCTGCACCAGATACTGCCGTAATAATGCTCTCCCTAGTATGTCAAATGCTCTGCAGGCTCCAGAAAATACATGTTCTTGGTGAGAAATGAACATGATTTCTCAGCCAGAGTTTGAACCTGACAGGATTATGAAATGGGACTGGTTCTTTCAGAGTTTCCCAGGCAATTAAGCACATATGAGCTCTTTTCCCACCAAACCTCTCCAGGTTTTCCCAGCACCCTGAATTTGCTTTATAAAACTTCCAGAAGGGTCTTAGAAAGCTTAGAAAAAAGCACAAGGAAGGTACCACAAATTGCAACAGGATAAAATAAAGTAAAATAAAATGGATGTTAAAAGAGTGAATGTGGACTGAATTTCCACCAGAACTGCAGTCATCAGTGTAGACATGCTGCATCACTGCCTTTCCACCACTTGCATTATCAGTGATTCTCTTTTGTGGTGCAGGCAGACTCTGAAGGAGCTTTGTTTGAATCTCTTTATATTAATGTGACTAGAGAAAAAAAAATCCATAAGCTATATAAATGTCTTCTTCTTCTCTTCTTAAATTATTTAATTTCTGAAAGCAAGAAAACCGTGTAGCAATCAGACAAGAACTCAGCAAGCCATTAAATACCATTAGTCTTTCATCTTTTAAGCCAGTCTTGAATCATAGAATCTGAGAAAGTGAAGATAAAAACAAGCCAATCCTCTTGCTGCCTGGCACAAGATTATTCTCTAGACAGTAGTGCTTTTTTCAGTGTAACACTGATTGTATAGTGAAAAGGGGTTTTCACCACTTCCTTGAGACAATTACTGTATCATTAGAAGGACAACTCCTCTAGGAATTTTTTTCTTTATCTGTATCTTACGTAAGTTTCATTGCATCACTTCTGATTTTGTTGTCTCACACAGTCCTCACCAGTAGCCACCACTGTTTCTCTTGAAGCTGTAAATTTGATAATAAAAGGTGTTAAAAGCTGCTACAATGATTCTTCATGGGTTACTTACTTAATTTGAAAAGTAAGTGATAATGTGCTAGTTGTCCAAGTCCAGTAATGAAATTTTGTAGGAAAATGTTGAAATGGGAAATACAAACATTAATATACAAGAAAAAAAAAAGAAATATTTTGACGTGTTCTATTGGTAGTTTCCATCCTAGCATCTGAGTGTGCTAGCCTTTGTTTTCACTAATCTGATATGAAAATTGCTTGAAATGATTGCAAGGTCATATCCTATTGGGGCAATCAAATGCTAAACTTCTGTAATATTAATGTAACATGATAGGAAATGGCTAATACTATGGACAGTTGCTGATTTGTTATGATGGGTCAGGTAGATAAAGTCTATATTAGTTTTGCATACTTTTCTGAGCTGTTTTTACTTCTTTTTACAAAGAGAATGGAAGGTGACACAAGGACAAGGATGCAGAGGTTGCTGATTTCCTTGAATGCCCTTGAATGCCTTTTCTTGTAAATTTTATGAATTCAAGTAATATTCCTTGGTCAAAATCCTACCAAATTCAGTGTGAGCTGTTCTGCAGTTGTATTATTGCCTTCACTTAAGGTCACTGAATCAGTCCCTTAAGTATCTCCATGTTTACTTGGAAAAGATGGCTGTCAAAATCAAAGATATGATTTTCATGCTTAAGAAAGCTCTGTTTATTTGCAGAATATCATAGGCCACTATCACACTGAGTTATGATTTTTTTTTTTCTACAGTCCTGGAGAAGCTTTTGTGAGAATACAGATATTCTTATTTCCATATAGTGGAGTAGCATGGATTTTCTTTCCAAGTCGTTTTGACTCTTAGTCATGCCCAGAGAGAGCTTTCTGGTTTTACAAATTTCAGATAAACGGTAGCTGTTCATGCTTGTGGGCAGGCAATGGAAGTTACTTATCTGTGCTTACACTTTGTGGTCAGGAGATTAAAGAGGTTTCTTGGTAGCCTGCAGTTAAGTTCTTTCTTATAAGCTTTGAGGTGAGTGTCTCAGCCACTTATCAGAACATTTAATTCTTTATTTTCTTCTTCTCTAAAATCTTATCCCAAACATTTCAGATACCATGTTTTGTAATTTAGAGAAGAATTTACGTAGCCTACATCTGTGAAGGACAGGCTCACTGTCAGTCTGCTGCCCCAGAAGAGGTAATGTACCTTGGTTAGCAGGGACATCTTCATCTGCTTCCCAAAGTAAAAAACCTCCTGATCCAGGTGATGAAAAGGACATTTCCAAAGGGAAATGCATATTAACAAAGAGAAGGCAATTATGATCCTCAGCACAGGCTCAGTCCTTGCTGTATTGTGGGCTGTAATCTTCATTCTGCAATAGAAAGCTCTTCTGAAGAACTGGAAATGCAAGTGAAAACTTAGGGCAAGGTTTTCCATCCTGTTCAGGCTGCTGGAGAGCAGAGTGCAGGAGCTGACTAGTTAAAAACCGAGTGGCATTTTAGCACTGTAAGAAGGGGCTACTCCTTCCCTCCACACCTGAATTTCTGATGGAGATATATGCATCAGAGAATGGAGGGCTTGGGGGTGCGTGGGTGCGTGATGGTTCTTTGAAAATGGACAGTCTGACTCATTGTGCTAAACAGGAGGGCAGGCATAACCCTGAGGTCTGACAGCAGCACAGTATTAAGTGAGGAAAAATAAACCCTTTGCTACAAGAGACATTCTGACTGCCAGGCAAGTGGTGGCTTTTTATTATTTTCAAGGGCTAAGCACCAGGTGACTCCCAGTAAAGCAGTGCACAGAAAAAGATCAAGTGCTCTAATGTCCCCAGATGTTAATGGGACTTAGGCATTTGTCTGCCACTGTACATTAAAATGTCTTTCTTTTTGCACTTTTTTCCCACTCAAAAACACTTTTACTGCCACGAAAAGCTAGGCATGAAACTGCTGCTTTGAATAATGCAGTCTGTGTATTTGGTAATACAGTTTTAGAAGACCACATAAACTAAGGCCAATTCCTATTAATTTATTCCCATTTCACTTCCAGACTCCATCTTCCCTAAATACACTGGAAATTGCATGAGTGAGTGCACACGAACATAAAAGCTTGAAAAGTTAAGGGCAAAACACTGCATTTCAGAATGCCTGAAATAATTGATTTTTTAAGTGTTATTTATTTCCTGTGCTCTTTCACTTTTTTAGTCTAATTCTTATTTCTCTCTCTCTCTCTCTTTATGCTTATTTTAAAGCCTGTAAGATTTTTTTTAAAAGTTACGTTTAAGGTGGCAACACTAAGTTCTAATGTTTATCTTAATGTAGCATTTCTTACCCTGAAAAAATCTTTTTATTCCAAGATGACATTATCTACGCTTTACAAAATTATTAGGATAATTTTTTGGAAGGCTTGGCTTTGGACTTCTAGCCTTGATGCTTTTACTTTTATGGAAAAATAAATTTACCTCAATTGGCTCTTAATGCCATCTGAAGAAGGGAAAAAGTAGCTGCCAGACACCAAAATAATCTAGGTTGAAATTAGAATATATTTCATAGAGACGTGAACTGGCTAACCTGAATTTAGGATAGTGCAAGTATTTTCACACATTTTATCACTACCTGAAACATATCTCAGACGGGCTTTAGAAAGAGCCTGAGAGTTGTTCTCATGCACTCAGTACTGTTTACAGAAAACAAGATATACTGTGCTGCTGACTTTTGTGGGGCTCTTTGTAGATGTTTCCCGTATCAATAAAACAAATTAACTGAAATAACAGCTGTGCTAGTTGCAGGCAAGCTTAAAAAGCTGAGACTCTTGTTTAGGTTTTTGAAATGCCAGTGGACTCAGCTAATTACCACATGCTGTCACAGTAGGAGCAGCCAGGTCATGTTATCAAGACCTTTGTTGTCCAAAGGCAAAGGAAATAACAGAAGGGAAATACTCAGCACCTGAAATGCACGCTGCAGGCAGCAGATGCCAAGCCCAGCCCCTTCCCTCCCCAGCACCAGCCTGACACCTGAGGCAGAAGAGCGTACTCAGATCTGACAATTAAGCCCCAGGCACTCAGAGACACTCTCGCTTGGGATTAATTTTTACGCGGTTTTAAAAGTGCCTCCCTCTTGGCATAAAGGGTTTTGCAACTTGTTTGCGTGACACATTTTGTTATTCACTCCACTCCATTCAAACTGAAGGATCCAAGCGTCTCTTTCTGCCCCCGAGACATCACATCACTGACGAGGACTCGTCCTGGTTGGAGATGCCCTGCCAAGAGCCATTCCCACCAGCCAGGTCCTCCTCCTGACCATGGTGGGCTGAAGGCGGACGAACTCAGGTGAAGCTGGTGGAGCTGTCCCAGAGCAAGAGCCCCTCCCGATCGGAACCAAGCCCTGTGAAATCACAGAAGTCAAGTCAGCTGAGAAAAGAATTTGGGCTAAAAAAAAAAAAGGAAAGAAACTAAAAATACCATCAACATGAGGGGGAAACAACATAACTGAACATATTATTCTTTATCCTGATTTTTGTTTTCTTTTTTTTCTGAATGATCCGAATTTACCATGTACTTCCTGAACATTGCCAGGCTTTTCAGTTCCCTCAGAGGGAAATAAAATTTGCCGTTAGTGCGATCCATTTGCTTGAAAATCCATGCCCAGGAAGGAAAGAAAGGCATGCTCTGCCTTCCTTTTGACACATCAGCTATGACATACACAAATCACAAGCTTTAAATTTCCACAATCACATGCCCCATTATCAGCCACACCAATAGTAGAGCAAGCTCGAAATAAAACTGCTTTGTTCCACCCGGGAGCTCAATAATATCCCTTATAAATCAGGGTTGGTTGTATGGTTTCTTGCACACATCCCCCAGATCGGCTCTGTGAAAGGCATTGACCATCCATACCACTTTCTTGCCTCTTTGTATCCGAAGAGTTATGCTGCTCTGGGGGGCAGGAGTGGGGGACGAGGAGAAAAATTTATGGGTTATGAATATTGACACAGAATATATTCTTTGTTTATTGAGGTCTTGTTTACATAAAAGCTCTTCACAGTCTACCCCCTAAGTCTGGAGGTCCTAAACCAGTGTCAGTGAGCTGTCTGGGCACTTTTTCCCACGTACTGCGCCAACAAAAGCGAACCATTAACGTTTGGCCCTTCAAGCTAGCGCGGCCCAAGCCTCCGTGGCAGGACGTCTGCCCGATATGTAAAATAATGGGATGAATGGATTCCTTGGAAACAATGATAACAAGACCTGGCTGAGCTAACTGTGACAGCATGTGGTAATTTTCCAGCCCGCTGAGCCTGTAAAGAGAGCTGGAGCACAAAGCCCGGGCTGTGGGGCAGGTTGGTCTGAATGGCTGCAAACAAGTGAAGAATATCTGATGATGTCATACACACAATTTGACAGATGGGGCAGGGTTTTTTGTCTGTTTTGTTTGGATTGTGCGTGTTTATATATATGTATATATTTAAACTTGAACTTAGCTGCTTATTTTCCAATGCATTTGTGTGCTACGAGTTGCGTGGAAATCCACACCTGCGTTAACACCCCTCGCAGAAACGCTGTCATGTGTTGGGTTTAACAACCTAATTTCCTGGTGAAAAATGGTGTGGGCTTGTGTGGTGGCTGCTCTGGGGATGGCAGGAGAAAGTTGCTGTGGAATGATGCATTATCTCTGTGCCGAGCCCTGGGACTGTGTTGTGAACCTCGCTCCTCTGAATCGTAGTACATGCCTTGAATGGCATAAAGAGGTAATGTCGCTGCCTCAGCCTAGTCATTTCCTCAGAGAAATGGACAACCAGAGGTATCTAAACTGATTGCTAATTTTGGCTTGGTGTCAGGGAATAAAATGAGCTAAAACATGTCCGTTTGCCCGCTAAACTATTACAAAATTGGTCTGCGTTTTTCTGTGAGGCTATGCAACGGTAAATAGGCTTTAGGCGTTGTCAGTGCACATCAGTGTGTACACGTGATAATGTGGTTGTGTGCCTTCAGGATCATCTTTCCTAACTACATAAATGTAGTTAGGAAAGAGGTAATACAGCAGAATTAATTGCTGTCATTGATAAGGCTCCTTACAACTTCACAGACAAACACATTTGGAAAGACAATTCCAGCTCTGTGTTTGCAGTTGAAGTGATAGTACAGGTATAGAAAACACACTTTTGAGGTTTTTTTTTTTACCACCTCTGAAAGTGGATTAGACTTTTCATATGTCCCAAGGGAGAGATCCTACACAGAAATTTTGAGCATATTTTGATTGCATCTTTCTCTTTCCCACTCAGTGCTATTTATCTTTTTGGCTGTGAGCTCTCTGAGACAGCACCCAAAGCACGGTGAGATGCTGACAATAGGAAGAGAGCAGACATACATAAACACACACACTACAGAAAAAGAAACACACGGGGATTTTTTCTCTAAGCCTGACACTGTTAGCTAAAGCTAACACACACACAGACACTGTTTTTAAATGACTAAGCGTAGCCTGAGTAAACAAATCAGAAGGCTACATTTTGAGGACTCTGTTTTCCTACTGGCTTTCAGGATAATATTTCAAGCAGAGAAACTGTGGAGAGGGATAATTTTTATCACAGCTTGAAATTTTTGTTACCAGTGATGTGTATTATGTCTATGTCTTTTCAGCAGCCGAGGTTTCAGTCCCTATTATATTAAACTCTCTGCAAACACACAGTAGCTGGCAGGCTCTGACCCAATGAGTTTTCAGTGTAAAAGACAGACTCAATACAGGGACAGTCTAAAGGGTCCTCTCTAGCACCCTTAAATCCCTCCCATCCACGCTAGGATAGAAGTGCCATGTGTTTCTTAGACTGGGGACAAGGACTTTGACCATCCACTACATAACTTAAATTTCAGGTTGATTTTATTGCTAGGGAATGAATTTCTGGCTTCATTTTGCTGTGTTCCATCAGTAATATGAAGTAGCATGTTTGCAACGTTGAAACCTCAGCAATCAGAAAGGAGAGCAGAAAACCATGGGCTTTCCAGCACCTGCTCTGAAGCCATACAGGAATATTTCTGAATATCTGCAAGATTTGCCTTTACGTTGCTCCCTGAGTTACAGACAGAAAGCTTCCAAGTGATGGTAGTTATGATTTGCCACCTTTTGCTTAATACTTACAGCCAAGACCTTTCCACCCAGGAAGTCTCTCTCTGCTGTTCAGAGAATTAGCAAAATTCTGACTTTGGGAAGTTTCTCTTTGGATTTTTTATTTTAGATTTCACTTTTTGGTCTAAGTGAGTACCTGGAGGAGAGCAGCCTGCGCTAAAGGTTCAGCAGCCTCCGCTCTTTCAATGCAGATGTCAGGACGCATGAGTGTTTATATCCCAGAAGCTCCCAGGCAGCCCTGAAACAAAATAAGAACATGTGAGTCGTTGATTTCTTTATTTTTTATTTTTCTTTTCTTTTTTTTTTTTTTTTTTCCTGGTGAAAAATTCATGCAGCTATTTGCAAAGAGCCCACAGAATGGAACTATGGAAACTGAGGATTTAGAATTTGCACAGTTGGGTTACCGTGGAGGATGTATGATGGTGACTTCAGGCTGCACACGGTTCTGGTGAGGTGAAAGTAGTGCATTTTGTCTTAACAGATGTGCCTTGTTTCATCAAGGAAGCATTTGCAGTGGGACATTAAATGACTCATCAAGTCACGGTTGATAATTTTATAATTAAAAAGCATTTTTTCATGTCTGCATTTTTGAGCAAGGAACTGTATCAAGTGCTTAATTTGTAATTGAATTAATGAATTGCTTATATCATTATTTTGAATTATGCAATTCTAAGTAATTTTTAATGTTGATAAATAAAACATGACACAAGATAAAACTAAAAACTGTAAATTATATCTATTTTATTATGTCAAATAAAGAACTATTAGTTCTAAGGAAACTATGAAGAATAAAGATAAATTTGTATGGTTTTTGCATGTTATAGATGCAACTTTGCTTTAAAGGAGACACTCAGAATCTCCATTGGACATAGGAAATTTAATCCCATGTTTGTCTAAACTGACTTAATATGAGCCAGTCACTTTTCTCCAGAAGATAAATATTGGTTCCTGCTGACTCTATTTCTTCTGCAAGTAAATGCATGCATTACCAAGTCTGTAGCATTGTTCCGTACTTTTTGTATACTCTTCTAGTTCTTCTATTTCATTTGCACATGATCAAGCATTTGACCATGTGTGTACAGGCATTTTGCTTATATCTCAAAAATGGCCATTCCTTCATTTATGTGCTATGCTGCAGCAGCAGGGTCCTTGCCATCCCATCACTTTGACATTGACATCTCTACTCCTTACGTCTTGGCAGAGCAGGCAAATTTTGGCATGTGTTTTAGGAGCTCTGTGGTTTTCCCCTCTCCATCTGCAACTTCTCCAAACTGCTGATTTTAAAGACAACAATAAAAGCCTGTTTTGTTTTGTTTTTTTAAAAAGGTAATTTAAAATTTAAAATAACATTCTTCTTTTCTGTATATCTGAAGCATCTTAAAGCCTTTTTTGTTTTCTTTTTTCTTTTTTTTTTTCTTGTCTTTTTGTGGTTGTTTTTTATTTCCCTAATAAGCAGCACACAAAAAAAAAAAAAAAAAAAACTAAATTACAATTTCACCCTCATGTAACCATAAAGCCATGATTCTGATCCTGTAAGCCAAGGGTCTGGACCCAAATCCTGACATACAGGATTTGGTTACAAAGAGAAGTCTGAATCTGAGATCTCTTTCTGGAAGGATATGCATTGTGATAATAGTTAGTCGAGTCATTCTTACATAGCAATGCAGCTACATTTTTAATGTAGAGTTCTCAAAATCCAAGTTGAAATGATTACTTGATTTTCAGTCTGTAAAGAAGAAGAAAAAGGATATATGGCTTTGTTTGTGCATGAAATTGGTTTTAAATCAATTAAACTGGTGAAAGCCCCTATGCAAACACACTTAAATTGGTTTACATCTGGCTTGTATTAATTTAACTTCATTCAGTTCTCACCAAATCAATGCAAATGTATAATTAGCTTAATGGCTCTTGCTCTTCCAGAACAATAGTCTTTCATTCTCAACAACAGGGAGCTGTTGTCATTTCCTGCAGATTCCAAAAGAGGCGTCAAGCCTCGTTCATTTGATCACTTTTAGTATTTCACTGTGCCTTCCTTTGACCGTGTAGGGGCTGCTTGTATGTGTTAAATAATCGAAAGTGGCAGGCTGTGAGGCCAGGTGCAAGGTAACCCAGAACAAGAAGCTTTTCTGCATTTTTCTGGGCTCGTATTAAAGAATGCTCAAAGGCACAGACAGAGCAGGTCACTCACACCAGCCTCTGGGTATTTTCAGATGTTATTTTCTCCATATAATCTCCAACATTTGTCACTGGTCAAACAATCTCGGGTTTCCCTTTCTCAGGCAGTAAGTCAGTTCATTAATAGATGTGGGACTTGGCTATTTTTTCTGCCTGTTGAAGTAAGCATTTCTTGCTTCTGAGTAAAGTCGTGACTTGTAGATTTGTCTAGGCGGATAACAACCTCTGAGATCCTTCCAGCAGAGTTATGAGATGTTTGCCTTATTGCCTTGTATTCACTCCCCTGAAATGTTTGCATTTAGGAACATGCTTATTGCTGGGACAGATCCTGACAAGTGCTTTGGAAATTTCCAAGTACCATCAGTGCCCATGGGAGAAAACAGACATGTGCAGACCGGGTGCCCTGCTTGAGCTCCATGGGATCCAGCCTTGGACTTGACCAGAGGTCTCAAAAAGAAAAACATCTTTCACATGAAATAGATTACACATATTAACTCTCTGCTCCAAACCTTCTTGCATGTTTGATTTCTGTAGCACACTGTTCCTTAGGGAAAAACAGGAACAATGCAGGAAATATCCTGTAGGACATTTTTTGAGTAATGGATTGGGTGTCACCAGGAGAGTGGCTGAAGCCAGTGAGTTCATCCCAAGGCCTTGGGAACATCACAAATTCACAAAACCAATGAAGCAGCTTTCAGTTTCATCAAATGCAGTCATTATGCGAATTCCTTTTCTATAAATCATCCCAATGATATTTTCAATGGCGATTCAATATAAACCTACTTTTCCAATCAGGCATATCTGTGGTATGAAACACCGAAGAAAACCATGAAAGCTGCTTTTGTTAATTCACTCTGGAAATATAAATAACTGGACCAGTAGTCAGTTGCCTCTGACATGGGAGATCTGCTGGAGAAATTAAGATGCCAGTGGACAGTCTGAAATATTCACTAAATTACATACTGCAAGCTCTGATGGGAACCACTCATACATTGTTTGAAATGACCGGCAACTGAGTTAGAATTTTTTGGCCAATATTGACCTTGTCCTTCTAAGCTATAAATTTCCATAAATGAATGCATTTTTCTGAACTGTCTACATTGTTCTAACCAAGAAAGTTAAAACTCAAAATCCTATTTCCACTGTGGAAAATAAAATTAAGTTTCAATTCGAAATAGATGCTGTGTCAGGAAAAGAGTGAGCAATATGTGATAGCACTTCTTCTAAGTCATTTGCTTTTCTAACCTTCTTTTAAAATGTTTTTCCCTCATATCATCCCCTATTTAACAGCCTCTGTCTCAGACACCTGTTAGATAACATGTCACAGCATACCTAAAAAAAGGCAAGGGACAAACAATTGATGAGGCAGTTGGTGATTATTAAGATCAATCCAGAATTGCTCTGAATTCAGGAACTTGCATACATAAGTATCTTCATACACATGATATGAACCAAACATGTTTAATTGTATAATATATATTTTTTTCTATATATATATATATACTTAAATGAAGGATTACAGATACAAATATGTTCCATCCTTAATCAAAAAGGAATATTAGAAGTTTTGTTACAAAATGGTGTCTTGAGACCATCATTAGTTATTATTAATTTTCTTCTTCAGGAGCAGAACATGCCAGGTAATATGGGGTTTTTGATGCTAGCATATCGTGCATATCAGGTGATTTCAAACTCTACACAAACATACACAAGTATATACACAGAGATACACAGGCAGAGAGCATTGCCTCTCCCACAAAGGTAATGTGTAGAATATACAGAAGGTATATTATTAACTTCCATATCAAATTTGTATGCAAAAGGTAGTGCATGATAATGTGCTGCCTGATAGGTCTCAAGATTTTTTGTGTGTGTGTCATTTAAGTAATACAGATGTTCATTAGCTTGTTCTATTTCTGTCTTATCTTAACTTTCTCTTACAGAGAGATAAATTCACATATACACAATAACTTTTCTTACTATCAAGGAAAGGGAGCATAACATAAAAACATAGATTATATTTCTAAAACTGTCTTTCCTTTTGGTTTTCCTCAAATTATTCATTAAAGGTGTCATTCTTCAAGATGACCTATCCAATCAACACGAATCTGTTAAATTTAACAGAAAAGAAAGCTTTTATCCAGGCAGGAGGCTACTCGTGCTCTCATAATACGGTTTTGCAAGGATGTGTTTGTTCGTTTGCTTGTTTGTCAATGGCAAGATTTACAGTAGCCCACATTTGGCATTCTGGATTGAGGATCCAAAAGATAAATATCATATGAGCAGTATGTGACTGCTTGATGACCTTTCTGTATTTTCAGTGTAAGCTCAGCATTGTCTTATCTCTGTCAGAATTATATGATTGTTTTCTGATAGTCTTACACACTGATGTCAGCAGAGGATACTGTGACTGGTGTGACAACACTTTGAAATTTTATCTAAACCAGATTTAAAGCTACAGCTTTCCAACTTTATTTCTCTTCTTTTCTAATCAAATTTTAACTGGATAACACTTACGCCTTCCTATTGACTGAGCACAGACTGACATCTTCTTCTGCAATGAGAAGACGGCAAAAGTAGATGGGGAAAAAAATCACTTTATATGTATGCAAACCATTTCACTGGAACCCTGAGTCTTTAGAGAAGATATAATCGTCACAGATGGCGCACTTAAGGCTGTTAATGTATAAAGCCTTGCCTGCTGTGCGTTACAAGGCTATAATTTTCATCTTGGGGTTCCTTCCTATGACTAAACAGCTCAACTCAGCTCTTTCAGTTTATGACATCAGAGAAATCCTTGGCAAAATTATAACCTTGGGAATACCCTGCAGATGTTTTTATTTCTATGTACAGACTCAAATGACTTGCATATCACTTCAGTGCAAGTTAACTATAAGTAATAAAATGACATAATATTTGCCTTATATATAAGAACCGTTTCATTGGGTTATGTGGTTCATGTCAATATCAATAGTTGAAATGAATGTGGTGTTAACCTCTGTGCTTTTTTCCAGCCAGCTTTCTTCTGTAGAATAAGATTCATGTCCCCAGCAAGCACGCACAGTAGTTTGGGCTACATCAGCACCAAGACAGTCACTTGGCAATTTTCTGTTGTGCCATGGCTACCAACAGGTACAAATTGCACCATGCTTGAGCAGGTCCTCCTCAACACTGTTTGTGCTTCTTGCTTGACAATTGGAAGCTTTACCTCTGGCTCAGGATTTTTGGAAGATCCTTTGCAAACACGTCCCTCCTCCATCAACCTAGTTCTGTCACCGTGCTTGGTGCAGCAAGAAACTGAGATGCTCTTCATCTGAGATGTTAGCATCAACAGAGTACCACCACTCGTGAAGACCCTCTTAGCTGGCTAGTAATGGTCAGATTTTGGGCCTGTTTAATTTCTGGCCCTGTCTTGATTTTCTCCACGCCTCCACAACAGTTGCACTGACTTTTGCTCCTCCACACTGGTTCATGGCTTGAAAGGGCAGAGTGGAGGTGCCATTTTCATCACTTGCCCCAATCCTGTCTCCTTCTTCTACACTACTACACCCTGATCCCAATTAAGACAAAAGCTGAAGAAGTACAGAACATGAAGCAAATTGCAATTTCTGTCTACACAGTTAACCTCTTTTGTGATTTTGAATCACTTTGGAACCAATTAAGACTTTCATAAACCTGAAAATTATCCAGATTTTCAAAAAAGTGGGAATTTTTCATGAGCACTCACTACATAGTTCTGAAGAAGGATTTTCTGACTACTTGACATTTATCCATCTGATTATGTGACAAGTCTCTTTGGCCATATGCAGTAGCTACCATTCCTCAGTTGGATGACGAGGATATTTAAAACAGAAAAATTATTGCTGTCAGTAGCTAGCCACCTTCCAGCACGCATGTTCTCTGCAACGCACCTTCTGGGTATTGCTGTGCTTGATTAATAAAATTCCCAATAATTCCTGCATGTGTGATATTGTGTGCAGTAGTACACAGGTGTCAAGAACTACAAGACATCATGCACAGATACTTTTATTTGTAAAAAAGATTCATAACTCTTTCATGTATTGTTGAAATTTCCTTAAATTTATCCACTGTTAAAGTCCATTAAAGAATTAAAAAGAAGACAGTATGTATTTTCTTCAGCCTAGTATCTCAAAATATTGAAATTTTTTGGTCCAGGTGGTTTGTGTTTTTTTGTTGTTGTTGTTTGTTTGTTCTGTTTTGTTTTGTTTTGTTTTGTTTTCATGATTATGAACTTCCCACTTGTTCCGTTGCTAACTGGTACATTGTAAGTCGTAGGGTGGTGGGATGAGAATGTCTGGGAGGCCACATCTAAGTATCCTTCCAGTTCTGCAGTCAGGTTTCCTGCACAGTGGCTCAGTTAACATGCAGAGTTCTGCTGAAATTTTCCTTAATTAATTGAAATCACAACAAAAGTCACATCCATGTCCTATACAGCATCATGTCTACAGTAACTTGCTAGCATGCTGTAGGTCACAGAATTCAGAAATATCAGTTTCCCTGTCTAGAGTGTGCATACTTGCTGTTGTTTTAATAAAGGTGTCCTGTTCAGATCATACTATGGTACTCATCCCTGGAAACATCTGATGGAGTATTACTTGGTGTTGTGTTTTACCTGAGAAATGTTAGAACTGACTACACAGTTAACACCAAAATACCATACTGAAGAATAGTAAAATACTTTGTCTTATTTTCCTAGTGCTGTGATTATTGATTTGAATGCAGTGAGAAAAACTGTTAAATGCTTACTCTAAAATGACAAATTTTATTTATTTTTAAAATCACTTAAATGGTTTTGTTTCTAATTTTATTGATCTGGTTGATGTTTCCATCATCTGTAAGAAGGAGAGTACTTAAAAGAAAAGAAAAAGAAAAGAAAAGAAAAGAAAAGAAAAGAAAAGAAAAGAAAAGAAAAGAAAAGAAAAGAAAAGAAAAGAAAAGAAAAGAAAAGAAAAGAAAAGAAAAGAAAAGAAAAGAAAAGAAAAGAAAAGAAAAGAAAAGAAAAGAAAAGAAAAGAAAAGAAAAGAAAAGAAAAGAAAAGAAAAGAAAAGAAAAGAAAAGAAAAGAAAAGAAAAGAAAAGAAAAGAAAAAAAAAAGAAAAGAAAAGAAAAGAAAAGAAAAGAAAAGAAAAGAAAAGAAAAGAAAAGAAAAGAAAAGAAAAGAAAAGAAAAGAAAAGAAAAGAAAAGAAAAGAAAAGAAAAGAAAAGAAAAGAAAAGAAAAGAAAAGAAAAGAAAAGAAAAGAAAAGAAAAGAAAAGAAAAGAAAAAAAAGAAAAAAAGAAAAGAAAAAAAGAAAAGAAAAGAAAAGAAAAGAAAAGAAAAGAAAAGAAAAGAAAAGAAAAGAAAAGAAAAGAAAAGAAAAGAAAAGAAAAGAAAAGAAAAGAAAAGAAAAGAAAAGAAAAGAAAAGAAAAGAAAAGAAAAGAAAAGAAAAGAAAAGAAAAGAAAAGAAAAGAAAAGAAAAGAAAAGAAAAGAAAAGAAAAGAAAAGAAAAGAAAAGAAAAGAAAAGAAAAGAAAAGAAAAGAAAAGAAAAGAAAAGAAAAGAAAAGAAAAGAAAAGAAAAGAAAAGAAAAGAAAAGAAAAGAAAAGAAAAGAAAAGAAAAGAAAAGAAAAGAAAAGAAAAGAAAAGAAAAGAAAAGAAAAGAAAAGAAAAGAAAAGAAAAGAAAAGAAAAGAAAAGAAAAGAAAGAGAAAAACTCGCATTGGAATCCAACTGCACACTATTACTGAGAGAAATCTCCAGAGAAAAAAACAACTTCTATGTTAGAGAGATTTGAAGACTTTCAAACTTCTGGGTGCCTCCCTGAATCAAATCACCACATCTTCAGAGGCTTGCTCAATACTTATTATCAGCAACTGACTTGTTTTTGTTTCATCTTAACATCTGCTCCTAGTTCACTGTCTTTTGTAGGTAAACCTACACTGATTTTCAGTGATTTTAGTTCTGGAAAACATGTAATCGGGTCTTTGGAGTTATTTGATATTAAAACAGATTAAAACAGTTTGTCTTCCTTTATTTTTCCTTTATTAGTTTTCTTTTATCTCATCAGCTTTGCATATATCAGGAGTTGCAGCACTAGTGAGTACACAAAAGGGTCTTGTCGGTGCTTCCATTATCACTCATAAATCAAGATTTTCAAGGTTAATATTTCAACAGTTATAAATCTCATCTTTCTTAAATGAAACAGCCTGGATTCAAATCTATTGTGTTCCTTCTAAAATTGAATTTTACACGTTAGATCTCTTTTCCTGTTTGTTTTCTGAATGATGAGGGATGTAGCATGTAGGAACCATGTCAGTAACTTCACTGACCAAGGAAGGAAAGAGGTAGGAAATTATAATATTATTAGTTCTTGTCTTTATTTTGAAAGTACTCTCCTCTGCCTCTCCTAGGTGTAGGTCCCATGTCCCTCATGATTTTGGGCCGTGTGTGACCTTCTGCCTCTTCCCCTCTTCTTGCTGTCCCCAGTCACCCAGTGCTGACTCTTCTCCAACATCTAAGCGCCTTTGGTTTCAGAACACAGAGATTCAAAAACAAGCAAATAAATAAAAATAAAAAATCACTGACAGACGCAGTGGTGCCTCTTCAGCACCAGTACTATCACCCTGCTCCCAGTGCTAGGTTGAGGACACATTCCACTTTCTTACAGCTCCTCTTTTTTTTGATGTGTTTCGTTTTAAGGAACTTTTTAGCAATTTTCTGCCAGCATCCTCATCCTGCAGTGCTCCTGCAGGCCTCCAGCAGGCAGCATGGTTTTTGCAGTGCAAGAGGCACGCAAGTTCTGCGTGGTCTGTGAGAGAAGGATGGAGACTCGAAGAATTAAACCATTTAAAAATCTTCATACTATAGTCTGCCAATTTAGCACTTGCTTGAGATATTTTCTCTTCTGACTTTTCATATAAAGAAAAGTTTGCAATTACTTTCTCCAGTCATTCTGCTCCTCTTTCTCTTGGCTGCAGCAAAATGTTGAGTCAAAATCCCAAACAGACCTCATCAATGCACCTTGAGAACCATTTTATGACCCTCATATAACACTTTACATGACTGTTTAATTTCCTATTTAAAACAAATTAACTGTTGCATTTTCTAATCAGGACACAAAGGATCCCAGATGTAATCTGGAAGTATGTGGAGGTTACTGAGAGGTTGTCCAGATTGATGGCTGCACTGCGTGTATGACCTGAGCGTGAACTTTGACTAAACTTTGCTCTTTGTGCACTTGGCAGTCTGTATTTGGAAAGCATCAGTTGTCTACATTCAGTGCATTAAATGTAAGGCACATGCTTGCCGCAGACTTGGAGCTTCATTGTTTTTACAGAAGCCAAAAGCTTCACCACCCGTATTTATATCAGTTGTATCAATTCCATAACTATTTCAATCTGCTTGAACATGCATTTATTTCATTAGGCAATATGTCGGTCAGCTCAAACTTTCTCACTATTTCCTCTTCCAGATTGCCCTTGCCTCTTCACTGTGGCAAGGACATTGAGCAATAATTGTGCCTTGCCTGGCACATTTCCATGGCAGCTTTGCAAGGCTGCTTTATTGCTTGAGCTCCATTTAAGCCACAGCTGTCTCAGGAGCCAACAATTACATTAGTCTATGCTTATTTGGATTTTGTACATTTATCGTAGACACATGTAAGTGTGTGTACATCAGAGAGAAAGAACAGGAGAAAAGAGAGGAGAAGATTTTTGGATGGTGAGGACACGGTTATGACTGCTTTCACAACAAGCACTCAGCGGATGATACCACCAGACAGGAGAGAAGTATTGCCCCAGAGAGCCAATACAGAGATCAGAGTGAACATCTTCTATGACTAGGATGATTGCTTTCACTAAAAAGCACGTTTTTAAAAATCACATTTTTATTTATCAAAATTGCAATATGGCAACTGGTTTCTATGACAGCCATTACACTGTCAGAATAGGAGAGAGTCACTAATTCACAGTAAGTTGTCCCAAAACACCTCATCAGTGATTTTCCCTCAGAACATGTTCTCAGAAAGACACAGCCTCCAAACCAAAACAGAAACTTCCCTCTGTTGTTAATACACTAATTTTCCACCAAAATAGTTTGTATTGAAAAAGAAACAGATATGCCAAATGTCGTTCTTGGGAAAACAAACAAACAAACAAACAAAAATATATACAATATATATTTGGTGGTGTAGCTCCTGCTTTCATTTTTTTTAACAGCCGACATATTTATTAAAATTATTTATTTAAAACATTTTTATCAAAATAATGATTTTTTTTCCAACCTATCACCAGATTGTGAAAATCATTCCTTCTTTGGCTATTTAAGTAAGGCTATTAATATTATTCTACTTAAGAACCTTGCATGGAGGCAAAGACTATTCCAGTCCTAACTGTAATTGCTTATTTACCTTGCATAGATATTTACAGCACAAATATGTAAGGTGGTACATATGCAGAGGAGGCAAAAATCAGTTAACATTCAGTCTGTTTCCAAGATTAGAAAGTGCTGCAGCTGGCACCAGGTTTTAGATAGGGATTGAGCAGCACGACTGGATCTCTTAAGAAGCTTTTTTTTTTTTTCAACATTCAGAATAATATAGCGGAGAAATAAATAACTGAAGACACATAAAGTATAAATAGAAATATTTGTAAAAAAAAAATCTACCAAAGTTTTCTAGGCATCAGCTTTTTTAAGGGGCTTTTAAAATCACACCAAGAGCCCCTAATTTGGGACTGCCATCAGGACCCAGGGCTGATCAATGACCAGCAGTGAAGGCTGAACAAGTGGTAAGGGTGGCCTCCTGTGCAACCCCAATATTCACACCCAACTCAGTGGACTGAAGAGCAGGTTTATTGCTTGGACACAGCAGGCGCCCAGTGGTGGGGTCCCAAACTGTGCTGGGTGAGACAGAATTACAGACATTTTTCTTGCTTGTCTAGGACCACAAGCTGTAGCCAGCATGTGAACATATGACTTGATAAAGTCACAAATGGAAAGAGTTCTTGAAAAGGGTTCTGTATGCATGGCTCAGTGGAAAATTTGCTCAACTTACCAGCCTTATTCTTTATCACAGGTCTGCATCAGCAAAGATCTCCTGCTTTAAGGAATGGGGCTAATTAAAACTGTGTTAAAAAATGAGCCCAATTTAAAACAAGTAAATATTTAAAACATCTCTGCAGCCATAATAATATTTTGATGACTTTAAAGCAATTTTTTACAAAACATATTCTGGCCAAAAAGAGTTCCACAAATTATTCAGCAATGTTGTGGGTATAGTGCTACTAATAAAGCTATAAACATTTGTAGAGAAAAGGACTGTATATGCATGAACATCTTAACCTCTCTCTGCCTTTCTTTCACTCATAAATTTTCGAGCCTTACCTAAAATCTGAGTTGCCACAAGCATGCCCCAGATCTCTAGGAATATTACACTAGGACTCAAGATCAGATTTCTGGGAATTTCATCATGCTAAGTTACAAAAGCTCTACTTCTAAATGCAGCACCTTTCCTTTTGGTTGCAGAAGCTACATTTGCCCTGACAGTCTACTCCCAAACCCCACTTATTCCAGCCATCCAGTCTGAGGCATGACCCAAGCATATAACTTCATTTCCTGGGTTCTGAAAGCTCGGCTCATCTTTTCTTTCATTCTGCTCTATTTTTAGATCTACATCTCTAATGAGCTACTTTCTCCTCATCTCGCTATAACAAGTGAAATCTAAATTTTGTCTGCTTCTAAAAGTGTCTCTGCACGAATGGCCCCATGACCAAGTTTGTCACTCATTCTCATTACACTCACATGTAAATCTTCTAGAGGTGACCAAAAAAATTGGAGGTTTTTGCCCTCACTAACTTCCTAGAGTGCCTTCTGAAAGTACAAGTGCTAGTGATCCCTACAAATACAGGGGAAAAAAAAAATCTAAATTATGTAAGAAATAATCACATGGAAATGTAGTTTAAACTCCCTCTGAACTAACTGCTTGAGGTGGTCATGTAAGCTGATAGAATATTACATCCTTGAAGACATTTTTTTCCCCTGCTTGTAGAAAGGAAAGTATTTGGGATTAGTATAGCCTGGCACGTCCCAGCTAGGTCACAAAAAGCACCCACAAAGTGTGCTTGCAGCTGGAAGCTGCATAGTGAGGAAACGTGTTGAGCTTGCTTGAAAGAGAGTAAAGATTAGGAGCTGCATGGCGCAACACCAAGTGATGAGCAGAAGCCTGAATATATGAATACTTTTCATCTATAATTTCCAGGTTTTTGTTTCTGGGCAAGAGGAAAAAATGGCTTTGTTACACAGCAGGATGCTACATCTGATGGCAGCATCAGGTAGAGCAGAGCTGTCTGCAGGCTAATTTATCAGGAAAACCCATTCAAAACTAGCTTGTGTGCATCTATGCTCTATGATGGATGCATGGAGTATATAAATGTAAATAATAAGACTGAAAAAAATTGCAAATAATAAGACTGAAAAATAATAAGACTAAAATGTAAATAAAATAAGACTGAAAACACCTTAGCAATTTCAGGTTACTCTTTTGAAATAGAAAATTTAAGGTGTTTTGCACCTAAATGCCACTGAATAGTTAATTTTTAACTATAAGATAAATTATATAAGTAATGGAGAGTTGTATTTACAGTGTCTGTCTGGAACCACTGTGTAGGTGGACCCCAAAGAGAAGAAGCACAAAACCAGAAGCTCACACAGGACAAGACTCCCCAGCCCAGCACCTGCAAGTGAGCAGCGTCCTCTGCATTCACAACAGAGGCATGTGTGTTACACAGCACGTATCAGGTGTTCCTGGACTGCCCAGGTGCTTGATGATTTTCCACTTCCTCATTTCAGTTCATAACAGTTTTTAAATGGCAATCATATCCAGTCCTACAGTCTTCACCAAACACCACAGTTTGTGTCCGAGAGTTTCCTACCCAACACTAGCTCGTTATTTTCTGCTGGACACGTTTTGTGCATCCGTTTATAAAAATTGTAGTTGTGATGGTGTTATCAGTATATAGTTATAGTTCAGTGACAGAAACATATCAAGGCCGTAGCAGCAGAACTGTTCATTGTCCATTATTCACAGAAATCCTTCAGCATTGTTCAAATTGTGGTGTTTTGATAGCCAGAGGATTTCTTCTGAACAGTAGGTGTTGTTATCTCAATTCTGATCCAGACATGCCATCCTGCATTGAAGATGTCTGCACTTCCTCCAGTCTCTCAAAAAGGCAGGTATTCTCTCAAAAACTCTAAGTCAATCTTCTGGCACTTCTCAGCCATGGATGAGCCCAGAAGTGCAGCCCAATAAGCTCATCTTTAGAGAAATCCCCTACTGTAAATAAATGAAGAAACAAATGATTTTGTATCCCCACCGTGTATGACATTAGCTTTTCAATCAGCTGTTTCTCCACTGATTAATTAAACAGACCGATGAAGGTCAAGCAACCATCAACGCTTGTGATATTTTTTCAGAGTAAATGACACACATGTGCGATTGCTTTGCTTTAGCCATGGAGTCCTTGAGGAATTTATCTCCTATGAAAGCACAGAAACCTCTCAGACAACAGGTGTCTCACGCTCTAACAACTCAAGCACATTCTTCAGGTAGCCCCATTTAACTTTATATATACTTATATATTTATAGCTGCAGGGTTATATATATATATATATATAATGTATATATATTTGTATATTTATAGCTGCAGGGTCATTTCGGTTCAGCATTGCACACTTAGCCCTGTACAGAAGCTCCTTTTCCTTCCTTTAACACACACCCCTTAAACATCCCTCTACCTCCCTGTTCATGGCTGCTATTCATAAACTTTCTATACTGAAACTAAGCTAATGCTAGAAACGTTCGTTGCCATCTCACAGCTTCTGTCTAGGGAAGTATTTAAATGACATCCAACTCATTATATGATATTTGAGACTTTTTGTCTTTGAGACAAGCTGAATTGTGCTTGCCCTTTTTTTTTTTTTTTGACTTCCTCTGGTGGAGCATCAAAAATCTCTCTGGGTAGACCCGTAAAGCTTGCTGTATCCATCTGGTACATCTATGAGCAGCTTCAGTTTGCAAAACTCCCACTTGTATTTTGTTTCGGGTCACTGTACTTTCCTGGTGAGCACGTCCCTCTCTAAGCCCTCTGCTTCTCCCCAAAGTTAGGCACATCTGCAGGTTAATGAGACTGTAACTTTTCACATGCTAAAAAATCAATTTGTTTGTGCAACCTGGAGAAGGGAATCTTCCATTCTGAAGATACCCAGACGGTCCTTTTTTCAAATCAAAATGAATGGTATTATACAATCATGCTGTTTTCATCCAAGAACACATAATTTTTTAAGGTGCATAAGACATATAATCCTCCTTTTTCCAGCTTCTTTTCAAAATCTCAATTCCCTCTCATAGGACTAAAACTGATAGTTAAGAAGCATTGAAGTCTTGGGCCGACGATGAAATGTAATTTAATTTCTGAAATGATTTGCTAGGAGAGAAATAATTCTGTGTAAAAACTCTAAATGGATATTTGTTTTAACTATCACAGGATATTTCATATATGCTAATGAAAGAGCAAACGTCTCTGAGAGGGAAGAACATGTTAGAGGCTTGAAAAATAAATGAGAAAAATCCCCAGCCTGCATAATGCCAAGATCCAGCTCAGTGTGAGCGTAGGTGCTGCTTGTGTCCTAGCCAGCCTTCAGCAGGGGGGAGAGGGAGGGTGATTTCCCTGTCTGGTTAAATGCACTGCAGGTAGGGCAGGAGCCTGCTCATGCTCTGAATTTTGCCCAAAAGAACAACATCGCTAATTAAGCTGCAGGCATGGGGGCAACTTGTTACTCTCACACCAGGGCTTTAGGGTCAGACCTGCACCCACTGACTTCAGGCAACGTGTTCCCATAAAGGCCTCAAAATACCCCCAGATCAGATGGCAAGTTTGTAGCTGTGGCCTTCACCTGGAAAATTTATAAATATAGTCGGTCTCCCCAGTTTGAGCTTTAAATCGATGTTATGCAACCTTCTCATTTGACCAAGATAATGACTGCAGTGACACGCTGGATTGACACCTAAAAGCTGTGCGAGATAGGCCTCCTTGCCACCCACATCCCAGAGGACGAACCCTAGAGGTAGGTCAGTGTGTTATGTAAAGATAATTGCCAGGAGAATGAACTAGAAGCAGGCTACTCACGGGACAGTCACTGCTTCTGGGAAGTAGACGTCTCAGCTCTTGAATTGAGAGACTAGTTATCAACTTTATCATCTACATTTTATATATGTATTGTGATTTCATCGCTCAACCTGCTGTTTGTTCACCGTGGTGTTAAGCTTCCTTTTAAATAAATCATGTCAACAAATTTTGTAAGACATTTTCTCAACACTAGCCTCCCTCCTCCTCCCCTACCCCCCCCAATGACTAATTCAAAGTCCTTCATTAAATAATAAATACATAAATAAATAAATAAATAAATAAATAAAATCTACTGTATCAGTACAAATGGAGAACAAGGTAGAAAGTTTAGCCATTCCCTTCTAAGAAGGAACCCATGGTGATTGAATCAGGATAATTCCCACTCCTATAAAAAACATTAAATCATTGTATTAGACAACTGTGATGGAGACTTAATGTAAGTGATAAATAATTTGCCTATAAGTGGGTGAAGTGTAAGAAAAAATATCTACAGCTTATTCATGAGGAGTACTCACAGAGTGATCCATACTGACTGTTATGACTATGAAGACTATCTTTCTTCATAATAGAAATCAAAGAATATCATCGTACATTTCCTACATCCAGACCAGAAATTGACATTGGAACTGGAAGCTGGCTGTAAGAAAGAATTCTGGTTTTCACCAGGAGACCTAAAGAAAATCGCTCTTCTTGAGGCAGCTCACTTTGTTGATTTTGGCATCATTGCTGTGGTTTCCTTTCTGATGTTCTAGAAAAAAGCCCTACAACCAGATTTACTGTTAAGGGTTAAGAATATGTAAACATAAACATAAACATATGTAATCCATCTTTGATTTCAACTAGATTATTTCATTGCTGTGCTTGAAATCATGGCTGTGTTACAAAACTGACAGTTTTAATGGAAAAATGGCTTTCTTAAGCTGCTGTTGAAAACAGTTGAAAACAGAATAATTTTCTGAGTTGCGACTGTTTCACTTCCTGAATATTCATGGCAGCTACAAGAAACAAAACTTTACCTTATTCTCCATCTTATTTTCATTTTTCTTTGGAGAGACATTCAGTGGTGATAAAAAATACACTTTTTTTTCTTTCTTTCAGTAAAACCTATACAAGCACCTTGTACTTTTCAAACCACTTGCAATCTGAAACTACCCCTCTAAAACATCTAATTATTTTGGTCCCAAAGAGGGAACCTAAAAGAATCCTTGGACCTGTACTTTACTTCCTACTTAAAGATAGATACAGAAGACCTCCAATGTCGTTTGATAAAAACTGATGCTTGCTTTCCTTCTTGTTCCCCTCTCTCATCCCCAACTCAAATGAAGATTTGAGAAGCTCCTGATTCCCTGCTTCTTCTGAAGGGCTCACCAGAGGCTTCAGAGGTGTAGTCTGTTAGCATGTCAACAAGTAATTCAGAAGGAAGAGAATGATTAATCTTAACAAAGACCATTGGCATTGTTTCTGAGGCACTCACATTAAATAACCGTTAACATAAAAGCAAGCAAACAAAAAGTTTTAAATAGTGTAGTAAAGACCATTCTTTCTGTCAATTAATCAGGCTCCATTTGTGCTCCTCATCTGACAGCAGTATGAATTTTCCAGTCAGCAGAGGAGTCTTCTACCACAAGGGTAAAGAAGGCCTGGATTTTGAATTTATAGCCTAAATAAAATGCAAAATGAAACATTTTCTTTTAAAACTCTTCCTTTAGATCTCTTGAAAGAAAGAAAGAATGAAAAAGAAAGAAAGAAAGAAAGAAAGAAAGAAAGAAAGAAAGAAAGAAAGAAAGAAAGAAAGAAAGAAAGAAAGAAAGAAAGAAAGAAAGAAAGAAAGAAGAGATGAGATGAGATCAGGCATATTTCCTTCTAAACCATCTCTGAGACAGATTTCTCTGCAGCTGAACCTTACTAATAGCCCAGGTTTACACAGACATACATCTTATGCTCCACAGAAGAGTATGGTCATCTCTCTCCAGCTCCTAGAAAGATTTATTAGTAAATGTCACAGCAAATTACTAGAACAATTATGTTTATTCTATTTTCTAGAGTTTGTGTCCCATCCTACCATACACTGGAAGAAAATTGATGCAAAATTCATTTAGACATTTTATGACTTTTTATCTTTCTTTTTCTTCAATTGTATCAGTTCATTTACCCACCAATGAACAGCATTCAATCATTTGATTCATATGCACAGATGCAAGTTAGCAAAGTTTTCCTGGGACATGCATAATTAGAGCTTGAACATGCTTGAATTAGAGCAGTGACCAAAAGATAGACTATGATTCTGCAGAGTATTATATAAAAATACATGTGGGTGGGGTTGTCAGGTAAAATGGGATGAAAACTCAGTATCTTCTGATCAGCTCAGCAAAAGGCTTCTAAATTCAGGGCTGTATTGACCCTGAATAATATAAATTAAATTAAATAAACATATATCACTCACATATGAACAGAAATGCTTTCTATGCTCTTCATTCAGACACTGACATCGCTTTTCAACAACAACATAACAGCATTTTATTCTGTCAGAGATCTATTTATTTATTTATTTATTTTAATGTAGTTTTCTGGTATCTGCATTGTAAGTAATAATTCAAATTGAAGCAAAAAAAATCATTGTTATTTGCACCAGATATAATCAAGTGTGATAGATCATACCGCTCTGTCAGACTGCTCAGATAATACTATACTGCTTCCCTCCTAGCACCAGAACAGGTACCATAAAAAGAAATTACAATCCTTTATTTTGAGATGATTTTTTTCTGAGAAAGCTTTTAAGAAGCTTTAACGTGAGGATTTCTCAACAACTGAAAGATTGCTGATTTAATATCTGTGTATATGATGCAGGAAAAGGGAACCTTGCCTGCTTTCCAATGGGCAGAAGTAATCACATCAGCAAACTATTAATTTATGACAAAACTCCCTGTTTTGTGTATTTACAGCATGGAAACTAAATGAAAAAGGGTGGCTTTTTTGGCCAAATGGGCAATCACGGGTTTCTCAGGAGTCCGGCCCCGAGTCCACTCACGAGCAGGCCGCAGGCCTCTGCATGCGACGTGACTCAGAATCACAAGATGGCCGAGGTTGGAAGGGACCTCTGAATACCATCTGGTGCAACCACGCTGCCCAGCAGGGTCACCTAAAACACACTGCACAGGATAGCATCCAGGCGGGTTTTGCATATCCCCAGGTAAGGAGACTCCACAGCCTCTCCGGGCAACCTGTGCCAGTGCTCCGTCACCCTCACAGTGCAGGAGTGAAGGTGACACGAGGTTGTGTTGATGCTGCACTACAGACAGGGTGAAATCGGTGCCTACCTGCACACCCAGGCTGTGCATGGTGGTAACTGAAGCCAGAAAGTGGCTCTGATGGGACAGATCTGCCCTCACAGGACCCGGTGCTGCCAGGCCTCTGGTGCCCTGCTAGCTGTGCCAAGGGAGGGCTCGAAGGGGACACCCTGTCCCAGCAGCCAGCCTGGCTGCTTGAACAAAATGAGGTGTACAGCACTTAGGTGTTACCTCTACACTTCTGCTTGATTTCTTGATGCTAAATCCATGTAGAACAGACTCAGAAGGTCAGACCCCGCTAACACCACAGTGTGTTTTGACTTTCAGCCTAGATGCAGCCAGTGTAACAGCCCTGCGGCAGGAGCCTTAATTTTCTTCACAGAAGATGATAAGCACTCAGTGAAGAGATGTTTTTCACTTGGTATGTAGATTCATAATTTAGCTGACTTCGAAGACTAAAACCAGTTGTTGCTAATCTAATGTGTATGAATTCACAAAATAGGATTTTGACATAACGGATCATGCTGGTGATCTAAGTAATCCAGTAAATTTTCTCAAATTACAGAGGGTGGGAAGAGGAAACAAAATTTGCCTCTGGGGGAATTTCTTAGTTTTTAATAGGTCTGGTGAACAAATGAAGATGCTATGCCAAGAAATGAGGACTTCTCTGCATCCTACTTCTTCATATTTGCATAATCTTCAATGAGTATCTCATTGCAAAATAGTATTTAATTTGATTTTTTACCAAGATATTTCCAAGCTACAAACTTATTTTGTGATTCTGAATGGACTTGGATGACATATAAATAATGATATCTTAAATGTGGCTCATTAAATTACGCCATTTTAATAAAATTAACAATTTAAACAAAGTTTAATATCTCTCTTCAATATATTTAGCCGCCTAAATAATTACTAAGGTTTTAAGGAAATGGTCTGACAGAGACTTGCTAGAGTCAGTTCTGATGTCATTCTAGTGGACAGAACAGTGGGCAAATTTAGTCATCACAAGATTCAAAATTCAGTTTCATTTGAGTGAAAAAAATCCCTATTTCAAAGCTACCCCTCTCCATGGGTCCAGCTCATGCAAAGATTTACAGAAACAAGATCCTCAGCCGTGGAGGATTCATGATGAGAAAAATTTCATGAAATACAAGCATATTAAAGTCTCCTCTTGAGAGCAGCCCTGTTCCAGGTAACTGCTCTTAGATATCCAGCCACGCCAGCTCATCAAGTTGCACGTGAAGGATTTACTTCAGTTCACTTCAATACGCAGTTAGGTTGCATTTTCATCGGTGAAGATGTAACCACATGTTCACACCTGTAAGGCAGCCAAGTGTCTTACACAGTCACAGGCAGCCAGAAACAACAACAACAAATAAACTCTAATATTCCTGCTCCCCTGCTCTGTGCATCCTGATGCCCCACCACTTACCTACAAAGATTATCCCTCAGAAAGCCAAACCAGTTAATCACATAATCCTTACTTTGGTTTTCCTATAGTCTTTTTCTGAGTCCCAGTAGGATGATTTCAGAGCGTGGAGTGAGAGGGGGACTTTCTGAGCAGGGTTGCAGGTGGCAGATTCAGCCTCAGCACTCCATCTCCCTTCGGGGAAGGTGGCCCCACAAACAGCAGATGGATGGCACAATGGGTGAAGGCCTGCAACTCAAGCTGCATTATTGTCTAGGAGAGCTTTTTGTTTTATTTTACTAGCAGTATGATAGGTTAATCAAATCAGCAGGGAAAACCCTGTGGTGGTGCTGATGGAGAAGATACTGTATGTCATTCAATCTGGTAATCATTGCAAATGGCAGCTCTGGGACAGTGAGACGTATTAATACAGCAAGAAACAGAACAAGTGTGCTGGAGCTTTCCAGCTACTCTCCACTTAAAGAACATTTTGTGAGAGTCAGACATAGAGATAAATAAATATATCTCCTGAGCCTCCAAACCAAGCGCTGAATTAAAGGGTCAAAGAAAGGCAGAAATGACTCAAACCTCTGTGTAGGCTCCAGATTAGAAGGAAGTCATGGGAAGGCAAGGAAAATGTGTTTTACATTTTTCTTAAGAAACATTTGCCTGGCATTTGTGTGCCTACATCACCATCTGTAGTATCTCTTTCTGTTGCCACCCAGATTTCCATTCACTGATTTATTTAACCTCAAATTGTGAAACTAACACAAATATAGTCATTGTCCATGCTGTAATAGAATTAAGAACCTGAATATAATCCCTGCATTTTAACAAGATTTGTTACATAGCTTTGTGTGGTTGTCCACTTCTCCCCATAGCAGTCCTGAAGGCTGGTGAAAGTGCAAGATCAGATTTTTACAGCTCATAAATAAAATGCTTGTGGTACTTAAATGATAAGGCTGTAGCACAACGAAGGAGCCACAGTTTAAGTTTGCTCTCCATCTTCACGGTTCCCTTTGTGAATACAGAAGGCAGGAACAGGTGATATCACATCCCTGAATCTGCAGCCTATTCTGCTGGATGGGAGATGCTCAGGGTACACAGCCAATGAAACATGTTCTTAAAATGCATGTCACTTGTCCCACGGGAAAAAGGAGCTGGAGGCAATGCTTTACCAGGGCAGTTTGCTTTGTTTTTCATGGATCATTTTATTTGCACCACCACTTTTAATAAACGTACTCTCAATTTATGAATATTTGCAGGTATTTTGAGACTGCTTCTGCCATAGATGGTCAAGACATACTGTGATAAAACAGGTACAAGGAAGCCACAGCACAACAAAGAAGTTGCATTATTCTGATGCCTTTTATAGTATCTTTTCTTAAGTTCTGTTGCTCTTGCAATGGCATATGCTGATCTCAACACGAAGGCTGGAAACTTGGTTTCGCTGAAGCCAACACATTAGCACAGGAGGTGCAAGCTTGGGGCTTTAACTTCATTACTCCACAGAATATCGGTGCCAACCTGCATAAATCACCCCAAGTTTCTCTCCATTACTGCAGTCCAAGAGGTAGGTTTTCCTGCACTATGCCCACACACAGCCCTGCAGGAGACTCCGTCACACTGCGCCTGCTGGCTTCTGCATGAAGCACATAAAGGAGGTAAATGCAGAACAGGCATCAGCACTTCAAAGTGCAGTTTAGTAACAGTGATCATAGGCACCTAATAGTTAATCTCTCTCTCTCTGTCTTTCTCTTCCCACGACTTGGCATACGCACCTGTAGAAACGGGAGGCTTTTAAACACAATCTGCCATCAGAAACAGCGCTTGCAGAATTGTCTCCACAGTTAATTGTGACTTTACTGCTTTCAAATGGAAAATAATAGAATCTAGAGCTCATTTGTAGGCACATTTTTTGTGATTTCAATGTTTTGTGCTTGCAAGAGATTGTACCTGCACATTTTTGGATCCAAACATTCCTACTGACTTAGGAAATGGCCACAAACTTAGGCGCAGGCTTGGGTCAGCGTGGTGCAAGGGCTTCATAAGTGTATTTTGTAAAATAGCACACAGTAGGTGAGGCAAATGACAAGAGCATCAACAGAGACCTGCAAACACTTCTGGTGGAGCTTGTTTTCAATGGATTTGTGTCCCACGTTAAAGTTTCTGGCATTTGCTGAGATAGGAGCACCAAACTAAGCTCTCTTGTGGCTGCAGCATTTGCAGCACTTTTCATCTTTGTTTCTCCAGTTTCTGGGAACAACTCAGCACATGCTGCAGCCTTGAAGGCAGTAACAGAAACCCACACCACCACAAGGCCAGCTGTTTCCCTAAATCTTGGGGGAACTTTTTATTATTGATTCTTTCTGATGGATTCAGCTGCAATTGGCCAAAGAGTTTGGATGCAATTGGGAAAATGAGCCCAACAGCGAGCATTTCACAGCATAAACTTCAGATTAACAAGTGAACCTGTATGAAATATTTTAAAATGTGCATAGGATCACATGAAGGATTCTGAATTTAATAGTTCTTGTTTGAAAAAAAGCTGATGACCTGACCTTACCTGTAAGACGCATGCAAAGCCTGGCTTATAACATTTGCTATGGTTTTATGTATATTCTCATAGTATTCTGGAATGAAATGAAAGCTATAGCAAACCTAGCTGTATGTGAAAATATGACAGTCCTGAATATTTTATTCACCTGCAGTTGGCACCTGAGTATGTAGGAACCCCCCTCATATTTTTTGATGACAAAAGATCGATGATGTGCCACTGCTCCAGACTGTTTGGTGTTGGCACCAGTCCTGACGGCTCTTCTTTGAGGAACATTGCTGTAGTCATGACGTGAAGTGAAAAGAAAATGTTATAGCGTGCAAAGTAGCACCGGCACTGGACTCTCTGAAAGGCCGGATGCTGTGACTCATAAAACCATATCACAGAACGGTTTGGGCTGGAAGGGCCCTTAAAGCCCACCCAGTGCCACCCCCCTGCCATGGGCAGGGCCCTCTTCTCCACCAGCCCAGGCTGCCCCCAGCCCCATCCAGCCTGGCCTTGGGCACTGCCAGGGATGGGGCAGCCACAGCTCCTCTGGGCAGCCTGGGCCTGGGCCTCACCGCCCTCTGAGGGAAGAATTTTTCTCTGAAAAAAAAAGAGAGTTTTTCTCTAACATGGCCACAGTGTTAAATGTATAATAACAACATATTTGTGGAAAAGAACAGATTTTTAAAATAAAAATGGAATATATTTTGAAATTAAAATAACTTTTAAATATTTTGTAGGTATAAATTTTCCTTTTGATCAGCACTAATCACTAATACTTGAGCGCAAAAGCCCAGATGGCTGCATACATTCCTGACATTTCTTCTTCAAGACAAATATTTAAATGTCAAGATTCATCACTTCCACATTACATTGTTTCTGACAGTATATTCCAGTCCACAAACGACCGAAAAACTATTGCAAAATCTAATAACTGTAAGTCCTACTAACACATATCTCAGTACGCCTGCACATCCAAAGTAAACTTCTGTCGCAATGTAGAAGCTGTGCGTTAGCTGTTTAAGCACTCGGAGTGAAGAGATGTAGCAGACTGGAAGTTGTTTAATGGTAAGACTCAGATCAGCACTGTTTGCTGTTCCGAGTTTCTGTTTTTAGAGTAAATCCTGTGTGATGGAAGCGCGTGCCATGTTCTGCCATACCAGCAGCAGTTCAATAAACGCAGGTTCTACAGACATCTGTTTTCTTTCCCCAAAATGACCGTGCGAGGTGGGACAGCGAACAGGTGCCTGGGCAGTAGGAGAGGGAACCACAGGACTGCTACGTTATTGCTTTAGGAAGCTTTCTCTAAGCGCACGCAAGCCAGCCCAGGTCACGAAAGCCAACCTAAGGAACCTGAAGATGTGCAGGGCTTGTTTGAAGGTGAGGTTTCTTTTCTTTGTAGAAGGAGGAAAAAGAGAGGGCTGGGAGGAGAAGGCTTGCTGTTAACTTGGCAGCAGCCTTGTGAAGTGGACCTTGGAGGGGAGCTACTTCTCCCCAGGGGCCAAAAAGGCCTCTACAACTGGGTTAGTTCCAAACTAGTGTGTATGTAGAGGGAACTTGAGGCCGTTTCTGTCTCACTTTGTACGTAAGAAGCTGTAGATGAAGCTCTCTCCCTGTCTCATGAAGCCCGACCTATTCCACCCGGCCCAGGGCTGTCACAGAAGTGCTTATCTGTGGGTACCTACATATAGCTCTGCAAATTGTGAAGTAGGCTAGCTTCGTTTGGATTTGTTTCATTCTGAATTGCAGAAAGAGAGACTGCACTCTGCCTTCAGTTCCAATGAAACACCACAAAACCGGGCAGGGAGCGATGGATGTACAGGAGGGAGTTTAAGAAAGATGGACCTGCAGGACTTGGAGCAGAAGGGCAAAGGATCCATGAAGGGGATACACAACACAGGACAGGAGAAAAACAAGGCAGAATAATAATATTGAATAAAAAAGAATGTTTTAAAAAAACTCTGACAGCCTCCGGCCCCTGCACGGGAGGGGGCAGTGGCACCTCTGCCAGGAGCCCCTGTGGGCACCTCGCCAAGCAGACCTGCTTCTCCCGACCTTGTCAGGGGTGGGTTTTCAGCACCAAAGGTGAATTGCTTCCAGTGCCTGCACAAAATACTCAATTTCTTTCCTCTCGTTACCACTGAATGTCTATTTCCCTGTGTTTTGTAAAAGGCTCGGTAAGTAACTCCAACATTTTATTTCTCTTCAAGCATTACTTTAGGAAGAGAGGAATTCCTTGGAAAGAAAAATTTCAAAGCAAATACTCCTTTTCTCCTTTTTTTTTTTTTTTTTTAACTGCCCAGCAAAATACAGTAACGCAATATTAGGGAGAGAAGCAGTTATGACCTATTTTCAAAACTTTTGGAAGAAAAAAGACTGATGATCCCTTGACAGGTAGGCACACCTTTCTTCAGCCAACTTCTTTGCTTGAGATGAGAGTAAACTGATGCAAGCTTCTCTGCCTCCAAATCTGGATCGCAAAACAGTACGAATCTTTTCTCTGTGTTTGGAAGTAGGGTGAATTATACCCATGTATATACTGAAAAGTTGATGTATTTGAAGTTTTGCATGTGGATGTGTTAGATCAGCTTCTGACAGCTGAATCATGGGTATTAAAATAATGGCTCTGTAATTTGGTAACTCACAGCTGTAGTTTTCTTATCTTTCCTGCCATTTTACATTGTGAAGCAGAAGTGACTGGGCGTCAGAATTTGCAACAGGTTTCACACCCAAACATACCCATTTGTTGTACCTCACATTGTCAGAGAGGCCTGGGTGAATATTAAGAAAAAACATATTTAAAAAAAAATGTGGCTCAACTAAAATCGAGTCACTCTTTTCCTAAAGAATACAACAGGCACAAAATAAAATAATAATAAAAAAATAGTGACATAGCTGTTTCTAGCAATCCCAAAACAAGTAATGTTATCTCTCTGAAACACATATAACCCTCTCATACTTTCTGTGTATGTTTTAGGATGTCAGCTATGAAGATCTCAAGATCTCTGCTTTGAACAATAATGAGAGCTGAAACACAGTTCTTGTTATTTACTTTAATATCTGTATTATCTTTGTGAAATGTGGGTTGCATACCTTCTCTGTCCACCTCTCCCTAAGTAACACAAAGCATTTTTTTGATTACCAGCATATATCTCCTAAATGATCTCCACAGGTAACAACGATGAGTACAACCCCCCTAATGAAGTTTCTGGATTACTTCATACAATTTACAATTTGCTCCCTTCACGTTTTCTTTCCTTGTGTCTTTAGATCACCTCCCGTTCAGCCGTGGTGCCTACTGACAGTGAAGCCACATGCTCCCTGTATTAAAAGAGGAGTATCCCCACAAGTGAGCAGAGCTTTAGCATAATGCCAAGGCGGCATCATGGCATGCATGTCCCTGCCTTGATGCAGGCTCCGGAAGACAAACATTTCATATACAGCTAAACCCTGTGCCACCCACGGTGTCATATGGGGTTGCTGTGCATTACTGGTTTAGATCACATGCCCTCTGGAAATGCTCAGATACGGCGTCGGTTATACCATGCTGCAGCCTTTCCCAGTAATGCTTTTCAGATTTTATGTTGTGATCAAACCTGCACATGTTGAAACGTGACAGCTTCACTTCAAAAATATTTACATGTGCTTTTCATATCAAGTTTTGGCTCCCAGTTTTCTAGCAAGTAATACCTTTCCTTTTCACTTCCTTTGATTTCTTTTGCTTCCTACTTACCTGTCCATACCTGTTTCTTCAGTTTCTCAGCTCACGTCATTTTAACAATTTAGTCTCTCTGATTTGTACATATCTTCTGTTCATTCATGTATTTTTAACACCATTCTCCTTCTGCCATCTTTCCTTTCAGTGATTTCTCATTGTTTGTTATTCTCAGCATGCATTCCCATGTTTACTCCTATATCACCAGTTTCTTTCTGGTTCTGCCTTTCTTTTTCTTTCTCCATGCTTTTCAGGAACAGAGACTTGTGTCTTCCATAAGATTTCCATCCATACAATTTTTTGCTATCTGCTTTTCCAAATATTTCCTCTTCCTCCCTCATCTACACTCTCTTTACACTACTGTTATCTATTTCTTGCACCTTTCTAGATACTTTCCCTTTTCTTCCCTCCCCTCTACAACTTCTCACACATTCCCCACTTTGAGACAAAACAGTATCTGAGAAATGAAGGTATCTGAGCACATCCACAAACAACATTTTATTCAGCTTTTAGAGAGTCAGCTTCTCAGGGAGATCAATATTTATGGTGTATCCTTCATACTAATACTACTATGAACTGTAGGTGTTACAGACAAAATCTGCTGGGAAAATGCAGCTTCATTCACTGCATTTTTTTATTTGGAGGGCTATTTCCCCTCCCAGCACTCCCCATCCCGTTGCCTTGAAAGCAGCAGCGCCCCAGTGATGCTCAGACAGGAGCCCCCTCCCACAGGTGGGCTCAGTGATGCTCCCATTTGCACCTGTGTGATGCAGACACACAAATGCTTCTTTTCTTACCATGTGCTACTTTAGATTTCAAACCTGCCTGAAAGGATCAGCAGACGGACTGCCACATCCAAAAATACTCAGGATCTTGGAAAGCCAAATGTATTTTTCTTTTTCTTTTTTTCCTACTTTTTTTTTTTTAATGCAGTTGATTTCAGGACTAGCATTACCCTTTGGCCATTTACCAGACAGACTGTACATTGTACTCATGCTTTTCAGCATTGTTGCCCTCCTAGGATCACCATGGTATGCTGCATTAGCTATAATATTTACCACCTTGTCGGTCAGTCAGTAACAACAGGCTTGATGAAATGGGTCATTTGTTATTTAGCACAAATCACAGTCATTGGGGAGTCAAGCTGGGAGATGTTTATTTACTGAACTTTTATTGTTGAATGTGCACGGGCTCTCAGATAAACTTGTGGTTTTGAATAGTGACCATGAGATGGGGTGGGAAGGAAAGAGCTAGTTAAACTGATTCTCTTAAAGGAAAACTTTTAACCAATTTTGCCTGTGTAAAAAGGGTGAAAATGTAATTTTCCCAATCACAATTTAAGGTGCTTTTTCATGCCATTAGAACAAAGTAAACAAGGAATCCGGGTCAGCTATGTTATAACTCCATGTTAGTAAACTCAGATTAATTCTATATGGTTAAGACAGTGCATACACTATCACACTTCTGTTGTGAGTCAGAGAAGAGAGATTTTTGGGAATAGCAGGGGAAGCAAATGTCACAAGAAAGGAAAATGTTTCCTTTCCTTGTAGAATATTAGGATCTGGAAAAACATGTCAACAATGAAATGCTCTTTTCCTCCACCACATACGCTTTCTTTTTTTAACCAAATACATACAGTGTGGGTATTCAAAAGATTGTTTCCAGCTACAAAGTTGGTGGAGCAATTCACTGAAACTTCTGATGTTTCACCAAACAATGATCTGAGTATAATGGCCTCTTGATTTGTATTATTTTTTTGTAGTTTGTTTTTTCCCTCTTTTCCCTTGGGGGAAAAATGTAAAATGAGACAAAAAAGAAAAATTTGCAAAAAAAAAAAATAAACCTAATAAAATGAGCCCAAATGCAGGAAGAAAAAAAAATAATGCCACTGAATTAAAAAGTAAGAAACAAACCACACATTGATTTGTTGAGTACAAAAGTAGAATAAAATTTTTTAGCCATTCCTTCAGACAAGATTGCTTTACCATGATTCATAAATTTGTTTCAGCTGCCCACCCTGTTCAAAAGACACCTTGGATAACATGGAGCTGCCAGATCTTCCCCAGTATGCTGGGGTCTGGCCAGCACAGCCTCGCCAGGAACAGTCAGGGCACCACGATGCCCTGGTTTGTCAGCTATTTAAATTTAAAGCATCTCCCAGGCTTCTTCCAGCCCCTCCTGGACAAGCTGTAGCATTAAAGAATTGTCACAGGGATTCATCTCATACCTGCATGCAAAACTTTCTCATCCTTCTCCCCAGAACTTTGTGCCCTTGCTCTTGCTCGCCAGCAGCTAAACCACAGGCAAACATCCAACCCCAGCAGGAATTTTCAACCCTTACGTGATGTTTAAGTTCTTCTTCCCACCAGCTTTGGGAACAATATCTGGAGAAGGGCCCTTGGCAGCGGGAAAGTGAAGGAGACAGGCTGTGCTTGGGGAGGGTGCACACCTTGGTGGCAGGGAGAAGAGAAGGGGATGCCTCACCTGCTGCAGAACAACCCAGGCATGTGCTAGCATGGTGTTTCCATCCCACACTTGCGAGATTTCCCTGTTGTTTTTTGTTTTTTGTTTTTTTCCGAGAAGGCTGTTTGTTCACAGGTACAATTTTAGCTTGCAAATTTTTAATGACACAGAAATGTGCGCCTGAATACATTCTCATGCTTCCAGTGATTATGAGTTCGCAGGGTGGTGTCAACTACAAATGCCATGCAAATAGCTTCAGCTATTCAGCTCCGGTGAACAGTGGATGATTAAGGCTGCCCAAAAGAAAGAGAATAAAACCATTCCTCTTGTCATTTCTGAAGTTCAAGGGAGAGGAGAGCCACAAGTTTCGGTAAATGATCTGCAAGTGAAATGCTGCATGGCGAGCTTGTCAGCATGGATGTGCAGCAGGGTGGCGCGCCGCTGCGTGCCGCGTAGCATGGGGAGTTGCTAGGTTACCCCGAGAAGCAGGAATTCAGGGAACAAAGTACTCATATCTTTTTCGATTTTGAAAAATGAAATAGGTATTGACACAAAGTACAGTGTGGCACTGGAGCGATTTCATCGTGAAGAGATCAGAGGGAGGCAGCCTTTCATCTCGGTGGCTGCGGTTTGCCTCTGGTTGCGACTGGGACAGCGTGCTGGTGGGAGGATGCTGCTGCACCCCAGCAGCCCCAAAACCCCAAAGCTGCTGGGCAGCTGCTGCTCTCAGTCAAAACAGCTGGTCCTACAGGAACTTCTGCAGCCCCTGTGATGTTTAGGCCTTAAACAGGCAGGGAGGGGGGAGCTCCCTTTCATGCTAGGAAGAAATCTGACAGCTCTAGTGGAGGCTCTCAGCCTACTGGTGTTGTGCCTTGAGATTTGTTTTGGTCCTTATTGTCATCCTCCTGCTGCTCATAGATAATGCCACAGTTTACAGTCAGGTATTGTGTGAACTGAATGGTTTATGTCATTTGTGCATTAATGACTCTTTTCATAGGATTAATGATCCTATAGGATCCTACTGGAAGGCACTGGGAGCACTGGGGAGGGCAGGAGTCAGGGAAGTCCCTCATAAAGGCTGCCATTCCTCACATTTTATGCTTGGGATGATCAGAGGAACTTCCTCTGTGCATGGTGCTTCTGTTATCCTGACAGACCTACACCCATACTTCCATGCTAGGAGCACGTTTGTCCCTGTCAAATGAAGAGCCACTCAGAGTAAACAAGCTACACAATATTTTCATCTTTCAGTCCAAAGTGGCATGCATGTCCTCCAGCAATCCCACAGGGACTTCTCTGTCAGGTGAGGCAAAATGCCATCCTCTTGCAGTTAACCACAGCCCCAGCATCTCATTGTCAGTTTAGCAGCACTGCTCAGACCACGGTGGATGAGCTACAGGAAGGGCTTGGGGCTTATTTTATTGCTGATGCTTTTCACATCTGTCTTTTCAGATTGTCAGCAGATTTTATATTCTGTGAAAATGAATATAAAGGTTGAATAAAGGTTGTATTCTTGTGGATGGATTCTGATGACACCATAAATTACAAGGGCAAGCCCTGAAAAGTTTGTAAAACACCACCAGAAACCAAGGGTAAACTTACTTTTTATAATTTCAAAATGACCAGGACTTTAGTTTCTTTTACTATTTCTGTAAAACTTCAATCTGATTAAAACTGCAAGTATATGATATATCTAATTGTCAGAATTTTTTGGATTCCAGAAACAGATCTGAATTTACCTACAGAAAGGATTCTTCATAGGTATAGGTTTTAAAAATTAGGGCTGTAAGGATATCCTGTGATCCATATTGCTGCCTGAAGGCAGAGTTGACTACACGTATGTCTTTCCTTATACATGTTTTTCTAGCTTGGTCTTAAAAACCACTCATAATATTGGTTGGTATTTCAGCTTCCCGAGGCAAAACACAGATTTTCCAGTGTTTACCTGTTCTTAATATTCATTAGCTTTCCCTGATGTTTAAACTCAACCATATCTTTTATAACATGATATGAACTCAGAATTCCCATCTCATTTATAGCAGACAGAAAGGAGAGCTATCCCTTTCTTTCTTAAAGTTCTTTTTGGAATATTTAAAGATTATCAGATTCTTCTTAGTCATCTCTTCACTACAGTAAACTAATCCTCATTTTCTTCAACTTCCCCTCCTAGTTCATGTTTCCCAGAGCTGTTCAAGCTGCATCCTCTGCATTTATATCCTCTCACATTCTCCCTTTCTTCTTTCTTTATCCCATGCAACTTTGCACCTTAAAGTTTGCAGCCAACCTATAAATAACCGATGGCAGGTCCTCAGCTGGAGAAAATCTATTTTGCTACACAAATGGAATCAAGATGGCTTAAGCCAACAGTTACAACCCTTTGCTGTAAAGTGGGCGTGTAAGTGCTTGACAAGTGCTTTGAACTACAAGAGCAAGAAAGCACTGCAAAAGCAAGAATTGCTATTTCTTTTTCTGCTGTTGGTAATCATCACCCATCATACTCCATCTCTGTAATGATAAACCCAAATAAGCATCACTACACAACAGTGAAAATCATTTGGAAAAAAAATATATATATGTCTTCATACATGGGCTTCATTTGGATGTGTATTGGCCATGCACACGTTAGACAATGCCTTATGCACCTTTTCTCTTGTGTATGTCAGATGCCCACCAGCTCTGGTACTGAGGTATAAAAACCTGCTTAGATAATTAGGGATGGGTTACAAAAATTGAGAAATCAGCTCCAAAGCTCACCTCAGTGTAGTGGTGATGCTGATGCAGAGCACACATGAAGAGCTACACACTGCATCCAGGCCCATAAACCACTGCATTGCCACCACATGGCAAGGCTGCAGCCTGGTGCAGGTCTGTGACCTCCCCATGGTGGAGCAGGGTTGTCTTGGGCCACCCCAAAGCAAAACAAAAATGAGCTTTTTCCATAGTAAAGCCAAGTTAGAGTTGTGTTCTTCTTCCATAACTTCCCTTGGAATATTATTGCTATTAACCTTCCCTACCTCATGGAAGAATACTAGTGTTAGCTGTTTAGTTCTTTGTGTTTTATTGTTTAAGGCAATTTATGTCACATAATTCTGGGACACTAACCCAAAATAGACAACAATGGAAACATCTATTTTTAATCCCTTGATGTGTTACATGCTGTATTTTCTCCAGTACTGGCTTTATCTTTCTATTCAGCAGATAAAAACTAATTTGAAAACATTTTTCTAGAATATAGAGCATCAAATTATACCCTGGAGTCCAGAAAATCAAATTATTTTTTAATTTTAAAATAATTCCATTAAGAACTTGAATTATCTTGCAACACTAAATTTTCAGTAAGATTGTAGAACTACAACACAAAGTTTTAACAGAAAATGGGATTTGTGTTGCTTGATTTCAATTTTTTGTTTCTTTTTAATAGTTTTAAAGTGTCTTTCTATTTTAAGAAGAGGATTTGTAAAAATGGTATCATGGGGTGCATATTTTTCAACTCTCAATGACTTCCAGATCCAAATCTGATAACTTTAAAAGCAAAGAGATTTCTTTTTAACTCCTGTTTTACTCACCTGTTATGTTCCTTATGTCTGCAGAGTGCTTGACTTGTCCTTTGTAAGAAAAATGTTGCTCAAGGCAGCTGAAATGAAAGGATCACAGTATGTTGACTACTCCTTCTCCTGTCTTTCATTTCCTTCAGTGTTCACGGTCTGTGATGCAGCTATTTGAGTCAGTTTAATCTTTGCTTGTAAACATTTCCCTCGCTTGCAGCGAAGCTGCAGCACTCAGTGTTCTTCTTCAGAGAGATCTCGGGTGCAAGGTGAAGACTTTGCACCATCTGAAGGTTATCCAGAGCCTGTGAGGTGCCTGGGGAAGAGTTTCTGAGGCGTGCTACACCTGGCAGGTCCCCACCGTGTTTGTTTTGCAGTTGCTAGAGGCAGCAGATCACAATCTTCCTCTGGTAGAACAGATGTGGTGTTTGGTGAGAGGGCTATGACATGAACTCCAGCAGTCCTGCCACTCCTGGCCTAACCTGACAGTGGGCCTACAGTGACTGTGAACATGGTGTGAACACACCACCGGTTATACCAAGCTATGGAAGCCAAGCTTTGCTTTCCAGACACCCCACCACAACCCACTCCTCTTCACTGGGGCCATTCCCTTTCCCCTGTGCTGTGCACAAGGGTGAGTGATTGACAAAACGGGCCTACGGCAGCACCACTGCCATGACAGGCTCTGAGCCCGGTCAGAGAGCAGGCCCGGGTGTCACGCAGGGCCCACCTTCCCCTCCTATCTTTAGGTTGGATATTAGGAGAAATTTGTTTAAAGAAAGGGTTGTCTGGGATTGGAACAGGCTGCCCAGGGAAGTGGCTGAGTCACCACCCCAGAGGTCTTCAAGAATCGTGTAGATGTAGAACTTAGTAGCTTGGTTTAGTGGTGGACTTTAGTACAAGGTTAAAGGTTGGACTAGATGATCCTAGAGGTCTTTTCCAACCTGAATAACTCCTGTCCTGAGGTACCCGCTGCCAGCCTGCAGCACCGGCGTCCCTGTCAGGTAACACAGAGCTGTGCTTGCCCCAACACGAGCCACGATCCCTGGCTGGAAGAGCAGCAGCCAGTCTAGCCTTTTCTACATGAAAATCCACAACATGTGCCAATAACGCACAAACAAGAACACACTTTGCCTTTTAGCTTCAGGTTCACAAGCAAAAAAACAAATGGAGACCACAAGTAGGTCTAAAATGGAGATTTCCAGTGTAGCAGCGTGAGCATATTTGCCGTATGGATTCAGTCTCCTTGCTTTCTCCCTGCAAAAGCCAACTGCAGCCTTACCTAGCAACGACACAGGCTGTGCATGCTCATAAAGCAACCAAATGCAGCATTTCTGAAGTAAACAATTATAGCATTTCGATTATTGGAATGTGTCTCGCGTTCAGCATGACTGCCCTGCAGAGAAAAGCCTAAACACTTGCCTGCATCCATCTGACTGCACAAGGTGAGCACGCAGAATTTGTTCCTTCATTCCAGCTGGAAAGATGGTTTCATAACACCGTTCATCAGCTCCTGAAGATTTCCAGTCCCTTTGCTGTCAGGATTGCACACATTGTTCCTCCATTCAAGAGCCATATGTTGGCATCACAACTGTGCCAGCACTGCAGTAATGCCAGATCCCGTGAAATAGGCTTAAAAATGAAAACCTAGAAAATGTACAGAAAAAAAAAAATACATTAAGATATACCATGCAGATCTCTCAGAGTGAGTTTATTATGTTTTTCAAAATTAATAGGAGATGCAGGATAATAGATGGCCCAACAGTGACTACAAAGCTAAAACTATGTGACGGGCTCTGCTCATGTCATAAACAGTGAAAATACAGCTACATAGGTTCAAGCTGGGAATGAAGTCAACTGCATGGGTCAAAAACAAGGATTAGTGTCCCATTCCAATTACAAACAGTTGTATTTCCCGTTTCCATCCTCCAGGAAACAGGAAACATGAATAAATATACATACCATCACAATATAAAGGAAAACATCAAAAAGAGGTTGTTCTGCTGTCCTCTCCAGTTTCATTACTTGCATATCTTAGCTCTGGACCACTTCACTGACTGTAGGTGAAGGAACACATCTTCAGGACATCCTGCAGCAAGTCAGAGAACCTGAGAAGCTTGGCTGAGCTCATGGTGCTCTTCAACTTCAGGGCTGGATCTGCACAGCACCCACAGGAGCAGAGCTACTCGAAGCAGCTGTAAATCACTCAGCATGCCCAGCAGAGGTGGTGGGCAGAGGGGGCTCCCAGTGGGCAGACCTACCCAGGTCCTTACCACTGCCCCAGCACAAAATGGAAAAGGGGTTTGCTTGCTGGCGGAGAAACCTCTCAGGGTGCCTCAGGACTTGTAAGGGGAGAACCTCAGGTCTTCCTTAATATTATGACCTTGATATTATTTAGGCTTTGATCTTCAGAAATCAGTTTTTTTTCTTTTTTCTTTTTTTTTTGAGGTAACAATCTACTTTGGGGAGTAAGAGTGGCAAACAGAATTACAAACCAGCATTACCACTTGGCTTCTGAACACCCCTTGCCCCACAAATGCAGTAAAAATCTCAGCAGTCAGACGTTTGGATTCTCAAAAGTAGTTTGGGCAAGTTTTATGCAAATCAGCAGAAAATACTTATCAGCTATGGTGTTGAAACTCTCAGCCTAATGTCACACCTTTTTTCACACTTGAACACAACTGGACGGTCATTTTATATCTATGAAGCACTGATTAATCTAGAAAAGGTAAAATCTCATATTTTACCATCAAGTGCCATGGAAAGTTGGGAGTTGTTAGCCTTGGAGACCTTTCCTCAGTCACAATAAAAAAGAGACATGCCTATTATTATACTTTTTTCTGCAGTCAAGGTCAAGGCACATATGATAAAGTACTAAAACTTACAATGGCAGAAACCTCCTGAAATGTTATGCTAACAAAAACAGGTTTAATGAGGCCCAAGTCAGAGACACCTTCCAACACTTCCAAAACACATTTTGTATCAAACTCGTAAAAAAAAAAAAAAAAAGGAAAAAAAATACAAAATAAATTCTCCGCTAGAAACAAAAACAAAACAAAAAACAGTACATATCTTGATATGGATGAAACAACAAACAGAAAACAGAAAGTGGAAGGAATAGTTATAATGTAAGACAAGCAAGAAGGAGAAGACAAAAGGCCACATTTTTGTTTAGTCTGCCTGAAGGTCATGAAAACATAAAAAAGACAATCTACAGAAACCGGCAGTAGTGTCAGACATAAAAAGAACTGGGGAGAGGGGGGCCAGAAGACATCTCTGAACTTTGCAATGTGATAGTGGCCTGCAAGAACAGTTTTTATGGAGAGGAAATCTTTAAAATTCAGGTCAAAATGTACTAGAGAAGTGGCCAGGAAGGTGGATATTAGGATATTGAGACTAAGCAATTGGATGAAGGGTCCTGGAGACAAGGATCCTGGGTCAAGGCTTCCCCACCACCACCACCACCCCCCTCAACACACACACACACACACATGCTTGGATTTCCTTAGGGCATCAAGGGGGCTTGGCTTAATCCATCTTTCTTCCAAACCTTAATCACTTCTTCTCTCAATCTGGGGTGGTGGCAGCGAAAAAGCATACTGAAGATTGTTCCCCACCAGCTTCCCAGCTGATAGCTTGGAAGCAGAAGGAGCCAATGGAGCTCACACAGGGGGCAAAAGATTTTTGACTGTGAGGGTCATATATACATAGATATATATATAAATGTCTCTTCTGAGCCACCTAGGGACAGCAAATATTGCTGCCCACTAACATGAAGCAATCAGCATCACCCACACACTGAGAGCAGAGATCTTGGCAGCATCTGTCATGGGAGAGAGCATGCAGAGGAAGTTTGGCAATAACGGGGGCATGGGGGTGTGAGGTATGGCAAGGTGATCTGCCTCCAGCCATGAAAAATCTACTTCTGAAGATGGGGATAGGGAACAAACCTCAGCCATTTCCCACAGGCCCTCACTTCAGTTGTCACAGAATAAAGAAAGCTGCATGAAGTGGCCACAAACATGCCAAAAGCCCCCTGTGGATCTTGTCTTCTTTTTCTACTGCACATGGAGAACTACTCCTTTTTGATATCAGAACTGGAACCAGACTGGAAAATAACAGGATGGGAACATCACCTCCACATTCATCTTGTTGGATTAGGATACAATAAAGAGGTTGTGCATTTAGAAGATAACACGAAGAGGCATGATTTTAATAACTGCTGAAAATGTTCTAATGCTGGAAAGATGAACTCGTAGGCATTGATATCGAGATCCTCAAGCTGATATTAAAGAGAGGAATTTCAATTATTTTTTAAGTTATTCACTTGGGAAGCCTGTTCACATTCGACAACACAAACCGGAGATGTACTTAAACAAATGAGTAAAACATTGAAATTAAAAAACAGACTACTTTTTCTCCAAGTACCTTTTTCAAATGGCACAGAGAAATTTACACAAGCTGAAGGAGCCTCTGCATTTAATTCCTGGCGGCAATGATATTTCCTCAGCTCAGCCAGCAGTCTGGTCAGGTACTGCTGAGTCAACCTACTTCTGAGACCTTCCTTGCCTGCTAATGCTGCGCATAAACCTTGAGATGTCATTATTCTGCTGCTGTGAATAAGTCTTGCAGGTTTACTGCAGCTTGGAAGTAAAAGCTTAAAAATCCTCAGCATCGTGTTTGCTCTCTCTTTAATTCCAAACATGAAATGACAATTCACTTAATAAAGTGGCTTCTCTTTGTAACATTATTTCTCCTTGGTTCAGGTACTCTCACTGCTATCTGAGAACCCTAAGACACTGAATTTCATAACACATTGAAATCTAATTCTATTTTCTGCAGAGCTATCGTGGAGAGTCAAGCCTGTCATGCTGAGGCTTTACACCATCATAGATTTTTAAAACTGTGCAAGTCTCAGAAGATCTACTGTGCATGTGTTATACGGAAATGCTTTAGCTTTGCTGCTGGTTTGTCTCATGCATCTCACATGCTGCTTCCAGAAGTGACGAGTGTATAAATGTCCAGAGGGACTGTCTCCAAAGGTGGCCTACCAAAATTATCACCCTGGGAGAATGCTATTGCCCCTGGGAATATGTAGGCAAGGTGGGAAAGAAGAGGTGAAAAAATGAGGCAAGTGAAATAACATATTTTGCACAGAAGATAATGGATATAAACCATGAATAACCTTAGTCCGGAATTATGAAGATAATCACAGATGTCATCTTCTGGAAGGCCTGTCTTGTGGGAGTTGTGGAGGGAACACGAAACAGCCCAGCTGACCTGGGACTTGATGGCTGCATTCATGGAATTACACCAAATTAAATGTGGTTCAACACCAGGGCAATGGCCTTAATAATTTAGTTGCTAACCTCCACTCCCACACTTTCATATCTTGGTGAAGATAATTGTTCACTCCTGAAAACATAAAAATGTAATGTCTATTGCCAAATGTTGCCAAATTCCTGACCAAAAAAAAAAAAAAAAGCCAGAATCAATGGGATGACTGTCATGATCATACATCAAAAGTATGTTCCATCAGCCCAAGTGGACAGTTTCAAAGAAGTAGTAATATGTTCATTACATACGCCATTAAAATACGTTCAGTTAAGTATTATTTAATTATAAAAGTAAGAGTGTGGAAATGAATGTGAATGAAATAATGAGGGAAGGGAAGGGAAGGCAAGGGAAGGGAAGGGAAGGGAAGGGAAGGGAAGGGAAGGGAAGGGAAGGGAAGGGAAGGGAAGGGAAGGGAAGGGAAGGGAAGGGAAGGGAAGGGAAGGGAAGGGAAGGGAAGGGAAGGGAAGGGAAGGGAAGGGAAGGGAAGGGAAGGGAAGGGAAGGGAAGGGAAGGGAAGGGAAGGGAAGGGAAGGGAAGGGAAGGGAAGGGAAGGGAAGGGAAGGGAAGGGAAGGGAAGGGAAGGGAAGGGAAGGGAAGGGAAGGGAAGGGAAGGGAAGGGAAGGGAAGGGAAGGGAAGGGAAGGGAAGGGAAGGGAAGGGAAGGGAAGGGAAGGGAAGGGAAGGGAAGGGAAGGGAAGGGAAGGGAAGGGAAGCTCAACATCTAAACGTCTCTTAATGACCTCCAGGGATGGTGACTCAACCACTTCCCTGGGCAGCCCATTCCAATGCCTAACAACCCTTTCAGTAAAGAAGTTCTTCCTAACATCCAACCTAAACCTCCCCTGGCAGTTTAGCCCATTCCCCCTCGTCCTGTCACCAGGCACGTGGGAGAACAGACCAACCCCCACTGCTCTACAGCCTCCTTTAAGGTACCTATAGAGAGCGATAAGGTCGCCCCTGAGCCTCCTCTTCTCCACCTTATTTTAAGGTGAGATAGGCACATTAATGGTTGTAAATGGTTGTAAATATAATTAAAATTACTTATGTTTTACTCTGAAGAAGGGTTTTTATGCAATCGGATTAAAATAGTTTGGGGTACGAGAAGTCATGCTACACTGCCTGAATAATTTAATAGTAACAGCTGTGACCCCCAGCACATGGTTCTGCTCTGCTGCATGTACTGCTCACCCATCCTAAACCACATTTGAGTTACTTGTGCTTCCTAATTCTTTCTGTTCAGTAGTTCAAGACGGTGCATAGACCACAATTGTTCCTGTGTTTGCTTTATTGTTTTTAAAAAGGGAGCTTTCTACTAAAAGGATGCCTTATAAAAATAACAGTTCCTTCAGTGAGACAAATAATGACATGAAACCCTGTATTCTTCTCCCACTACCATTAATTTTATATTAAATTCAAAATGAAATGTGGATGTTATGGATGTTAAAGGCAACTTCTCCTTTTTATTTTATTTATTTATTTATTTGTTTATTTTTTGCCTAAGGAATATGTTTTTTCATGTACTGATCTGTTCTTTGCTTTCCATAATCTCCTTCAATTATGGAAGAATATAATTACATCATAATTTTAAAAGACTTTTTGAATTTGCTTTCACTTTATATCAAATTACAACATTTTAGAGTATTTTAGAACTGAGAGTTCCAAAGATTTTTGGAAAGATGCCAAAGAAAAATGTTTCAGCATCTTCCTCACAGAATAAACACAATATTGTTTTCAGCAATATTCAGTTGAGTTGGTATAACAAATATAGTTCAAGGGAAGGATCTGTCATGTAATCTGTATGTTTAGATTCACAGAAATACAGAACTTGGGAATCATTCTCCTAATAACAGTAGAGACTGTAGGATTATAAGGGTACCTGCAAAACTAAATTGCTGCTTAAAATTCAAAAAAAAATTGTTTTGTTAGTTTCAAAGTAACCTTATTGCAGTCTTCAGGAAAATGTCCTTATGAGGAAATTAATGGCGAGGATCATAACTTTGCTTTTGCAGAATAGATGTGCTTGCAGACTGCTGACCGTGTGGAATCCTGCAACTCTTTGGGTCTTTGTGTGAGTTTTGTATGGCATGGCAAAATGCACCGAGTTAGATTAATAAACGTCTGCAGTGATTTTTTCAGCTGTAGCTCTTGTACTTCAGCCAGAGCAGACCAAGCTTCCAAGCCAGCTCGTGCCTGCTGTGTTTGCCAAGGAAGATAAAACAAGCCTGCCTGCGAACACCCTGCCTGCACGCTGTGCTTTGTGCAGGTACGGCAGCACCGGGGGACGCTGCTTTGCACAGCACCAAGCGCTGTGTTGGCTGAAAGGAGCTGCTGCCACCAGGCCTCCGGGGACTTTTTGTTTCGGTAAAAGTGCAGCCTGGGGAAGTTCGTGGGAAAGGTCTGTCCTGAAAGCTTCTCCTCCCAGCTATGGCTCGGAAGGGTTCAGGGGATGCGTGGCTGCTGGATTCGAGTGCACTAACACCTTTTGCTAATTGGTAATCTCCTCTCGAGAAGAAAAGCTTCGTTTCGTCAATTAGGCAACCAAGGACTATATGAGATGTGTCTTTGCAGGTGTCAGTAGTCTCCAAAACTAATAGGAACTATCTTTGTGTCACTTTGAGCAATAATTTTAGGAAGAATTTTTTACCATAATAGTAATATTACTAGTAATAATAGTAATACTGCTAGTAATAATAGTAGTAGCAGTAATAGTAGTAGCAGTAGTAATAATAATAATACTATCAACCTGATTGTGCTAAAATATGCAGCAGTTTGTGTTCATTGTTCTAACCAATTTTATGTTTGAGAGGAAAAGTTTGCAGCCAAAGCTATCTTCCTCCTCCTTCCCCCCAAAAATAAAACCAGCATTCAGATAAAGCCAGAAAAAATGTCAACCCTTCTTCAGTTCCGCACAAATCACACATACTCTTACGAAACATGTATTCACAACATATTAAAAACAGATCCAAGAACACCGTCACAACGGAGGGCTCTTCCTTGGCAATATTCTGAACCTCTGCCACAGGTTTGCAGGAGCCTGTTTGACCCAAAATATCTTGGCAGGGAGGCTGGCTCCTGCCATAACTCAGGTGAAACATTAGAATGAGTGCTGAAGATCTGATGGCAATTTTGGATGACTTCAGGAAAGCTCCAAGGGTAGGAGTGTGTTTGTCCACGCCACAATCCTTCTGCATTGGACAGGTCCATGTCCGTGGCAGGCAGGTGGCGGTGCTGCCCCTCTCCTTGCCTGCCCCAAAAGCAATTTGCTAAGAAACTGATTTTATTAAAATGAAAAGCTTCCTAGAAGTACTGAAGGCTAAACCCTTTCTATTTTCTTTCCAGACTCTTTGCCCTCCTCAGTTATGCCATGTGGAACGCTGGAGAGTGGGAACAGTTCCAGCAAGTGCAATCAGGCTTAATACTTCCCATACATATGAGCTTATGAGCTCTTTTTTAATTACTGCTATTTACTACTAAGTATTATTATTTACAATGGTGAACAAACCTTCACACTTCCCAAATCTACACCTTCCAAAAAAGCCAGCATTTTCAGCCTTCCTACAGGCCATACAGGAAGGGGATAAAAAAAAATTGTAAGATGGACTTGTTCAAATAGTGATTTATTTATTTATTTATTTTTTCCCGTAAGGACTCTTCTCTTTTATGCAGGACTGTTTACTAACAGTAAACTTCTGCAAGCTGACAAACACACCAAATGCTCCTCTTACTTCCTCATTACCATCCATTCCCATGAAAGGCACTGGGATGACAACGAAGGGTGCTGAAGCCCCTCACCCTCAGACCGGAGGCTGAGCAAGCTCTCAGCCACTTCCACATGCCCACAGTGTGCAAGCAGCATCCCCAAAATCCAGGAGGCAACATTGGCCCTTGCTTCAAGGGTCCATCAAATTCAGGTCCCACAAACACAAGACTCCTCGGCTCCTCATTTGACAGCCGCAGCCCCTTGGCACCCCACGTGCCCTGCCGTGATGCTGTGATGCCATGATGACACCTAAAAAAGTCAATGCCGCTTATTCACTAACAGCAAACATCCCACGCAGCTAAGAAATACCAAATTTTTACAATAAACGACCTATTTCTGGGGTTAGCCCTACAGCCATCAGCTGCAGGAAACAAAAGGCTGATGTCCTCCTCTTTCCTATTTATTATTATTTTTTAACAGCTGTTTAGTTCAGTCACTGCAGGGTTCACTTAGAGTCTAGGGGCGTCATTTCCTAAAACTGTAAGCCACTAAGGATTAGCAGCACACTGAAATTATACAACTTAGAACATCCCCCAGAGCATCCACTGCAGTAAGTCAGACTTTCCTTGAAATGTTCTGGCTAAAAACCTGATTACACGTACAGAGAAGCAGGGACCTTAATTGGTTGCTTCTCCCAAAACACCTCTGTTTAGTCTGATGTTTAGGCATCTTCAGCTTGTTAACTGAGCATACCCAATCACGCTCAATTAAGACGTTTTAATTAAGCATAGTTAATTACACTTAACATAAAGCACACGAGCAGCCCTTGTTGCAGCTCCTTGCAGGTGTTGGGGCACAGCCGCCCTCCTGGCCCTGTGACTGACAGCATTTTGGAGCCAGGCCACAAGCAGGCCTCGCTCATGCCTGAACCCTCCCAGGCCCTTCAGCCTTGACACATCCAAAACACTACAGAGGACCGCATTTCCTACGCCATCCCTTCATGCGGGGTCTTACCAAAGGCCTTCCCTGAGCACTACATCCCAAAACATCTCAGGGAACGGATTGATTAAATTGGTGCAACACGTTCAAGGGGCAGCACAAGGTTTCCAGAAGGCTTTCCAGAGATGTAGCAACAAGTACCCCAAAACCTCACTTCTCACTTTACTCCTCTCTTGCCTGTTTTTTTTCTTTTGTGTGTACCTTGCTAGCAAACTGACCTGGAGGCCCGTGGTGCCAGGCCCAGGTCGGAGCTCGCACTGCAGTCCCCACGGCTCGGCAGTGTGAGGGCTCGTGGGACCTCTCTAGCATGTCTCAGCATGAGGCTTTTCAGGCACCATGAAAAAAGCAAGAGCAGCTGTAACAGCCTGGGTGAAAATACTGCCTACGCTTTTTGCTATAAACATTATTTTGCTGCATTTCTCCCCCTTTCTGCGCCATTAACTTACTATACCGATGTTGCCACTCATGCAGTGAGAAAAAGGGTTAACTCCTTTCCACCTCCTCTTGGCTATAACACTTTGGAAGTGCTGAAGTCTTCCCCCTGCTCCTCCCTCGGCCTCCACCAGGCCCCAGCGAGTGCTTCTGCAGCACACCTGGTGAGCAGGCTGACGGAAAGCAGCAAAACTGAGGCTTGGCACGACCCAGCGGCTGGACCTGAAATGAGGGACGGGGTAGCTGCCTGCTGCACCCACCCACGGGACGGGAAGGGAGCACAGTGTCAGGGGGCAAGCCGTTTTGCTGACTGTGCTTCCTTCCTCTGCAACTGTTTTTTGTTTATGCGTACAGCTCTGCACATACTTGTACATAGGAGGGGCTGGAGGTCCAAGTGCAGGGGCAGTAACAACCATAACCCGCAGAGCTAAGAGTCAGAGGCTACTGACCAGGAGCTTGGAAAGGCAGGAACAGGCTTGGTGGAGACGTCTCTGGAGCAGACAGACATGCCCAAGGTGACCATGAATGATGCTGCTAATTTCTGAAATAGGATCATAGAGTGAAAGTTATCGCTACAAAGTGGTACGAGATACCTGTCATCATGCGGAGCCACACAGACAACCCAGAGAATCATAGAATCATAGAATATCCCGACTTGGAAGGGACCCATAAGGATCATCAAGTCCAACTCCTGGCACCGCACAGCTCTACCCAAAATTTTACACCATGTGACTAAGTGCACAGTCCAATCGCTTCTTAAATTCAGACGGGCTTGGTGCAGTGACTACTTCACTGGGGAGCCTGTTCCAGTGTGTGACCACCCTCTCGGTGAAGAACCTCTTCCTGATGTCCAGCCTAAACTTCCCCTGCCTCACCTTAACACCGTTCCCGTGGGTCCTATCACTGGTGATTATGGAGAACAGGTCAGCGCCTGCCTCTCCACTCCCCCTCGCGAGGAAGTTGTAGACTGCGATGAGAAGACATAAGCGGAAAATAATGTTGGCAGAAAGAGAGGACAAGTGACAGAGTAAAAGCTCAGGAGGTCGCACTACAAGCAGCCTGTAAAACTGTGCTGTTGGAGGCTCCGGGGCGGCACTGAAGAAGAGGGGTTGCTCTGACTTGTTGAAGGCAGGAGGAAGCCAGAGCAGGATTCTTCATCATTTACAGCCCACAGGATTGGCATGACTGTGGTTGGCTTATTGCAACTTTTCATTCAAACTCTGTGATCATAGTTAGTGCTAACAAGATCAGATGTCTCAAAGATTACAAATAAAAACAGACTGCTGCTTTTTTATTGCTATTATTTCAGTATCATAACTGTACAGAGTATGGCAAATCTGTAGTCACGTGTTAATTCATTAATGTGTTCCTAATAAGTGGTATTAATTCATTAATGTGTTCTTAATAAGTGAAATCCCTATAGACTCATTATTGTGGATAGAACTGGGCAAATCCCAATAGAAATTTTATTGAATATTGGCTCAGATTGCAACTTATTTTTCCCCTCATCTGAAAGTTCCCATCAAGAAGGTGGTGGCGAAGTTCCCATCAGGAAATTCCCATCAAGAGGGTGGTCGCACACTGGAACAGGCTCCCAGTGAAGCAGTCATTGCACCAAGCCTGTCTGAATTTAAGAAGCGATTGGACTGTGCACTGAGTCACATGGTCTGAAATTTTGGGTAGACCTGTGTGGTGCCGGGAGTTGGACTTGATGATCCTTATGGGGCCCTTCCAACTCAGGATATTCTATGATTCTGTGATCAGTTTTGGGGAACCAAAGTGCTCGTGCTTGCTTCCAGCCAGTCCCCCAGGACACAAGTACACATCCCCAGAGAGACATATACAAAATTATTTTGCCAGGGTAATCCAGACAAGTTATACTCATTCAGAAGACAAAATGCAATTTATGTCCAATCACATCTAAGCAGACACTGGATTTCAGAAGTCAAAAGCAAGAGGTGAGAGGGAAGACACAGGTCATTCCAAATGTGCAGTGCTGAAAAAATAGTCAAGCTTTTGCAGAAAACTTAGCGTAAATTTGCCAGGAAATTTGACTGTGTGTAATACTGAAGAAGAGACGCACTATTGATGCGATACGTGAATGTTCCTAATTATTTTAAGGGAGAAACTTTGTATTGTAAAACAACCACTCTCCAGCACTAGTGGCTGTCTAGGATGAGCAACTGAGATTGCTAAGCAAATTGAACAATTCTCACGCTGCTCTGCAAAATGAGGAGTGGGGGAAAAAAGAAAAAAAAAAAAAAGAATGGTGAAGGAAAGCATGTACAAAAAGCTGTGCTTTACACTCAGAATAACCAAATCATGCCATCGTGTAAGGAGACAGTTTCTTCAGAATACCTAATACTTCAAAAAAGAAAGTAATTTCATGAGCATAAGAGTTAGTAAGAAAGTAAAAACTTAGCAGGGACTTTTATTTATTTATTTATTTATTTATTTTTATTTTTTCCTTTTTCCTTTTTTCTTTTTTTCTTTTTTTTTTTTTTCTTTCACATGTGCTAGGATGCTTTTCTCCAATAGCAAACCTCTTTTCTGATGTTAGTTCTGCAAACTGCTTGCTCTTAGAGCATGTGAGAGTGAAGTGCAGCCTCTTTTTGCACAGAAAGGGTGAACGCCTTTGGTATTGTGGCCATGAGCAGCAGCCTCTCCCATGGAACAGAAATGTTGGCACGAGCAGGGGGAGCCTTACAAGCAACACACAGAGAGGGAGGAAAAGAGAAAGTGAGGGAAGATTACAGGGAGATTTATAGGTTGTGCATACGACGCCGCTAAAAGCCCTGCAGAACTCCTTACAATGCCGCTTGAGTCACTAACAAATTGAAGCACTTTATAAAATTTGCAGCTCTTCAATAATTTTGCATCGGTTTAAAGTGCTCATGCTCCAAACCGCTAAGTCTCTTAACCACCACAGATGTATAAAAGGCACATCATCAAAATGATGGTAATCAGCTCCTTCAATCTCAGGTGTAAAATTGTTCTGTATTTTTCCCTTGTCATTTTTGTTATTCACCAAGTGAAAAAAAAAAATAATAATAATAATAAAAAGAAGGTCATAAGAATGCAAGGAAAAAAAAGTCCTTTTTCAGATTCCTATGCAAAGTTCAAAAAACTGTGTGGATTAAAAGAAATTCACAGTTAACTTTGGCAAGGTTGACTAAACTCTCACAGACTTTCTTTGTTGAATATCCACCCCACGAACAAAAATATATCCATGAATGGGCTTAACAATCTCCAGAGATGTCTCCAGACATAATGAAAATGTTTAATGGTCAGGAGAAGAGGGAGAAGATGCACACTTTGAAGCACGTTTTGTCAGGTACTGAAAGGTGTATATGCTAAATATGCTAAATTTAACATTTTTTCCAATAACTTGCACCACACAGCAGAAAGCAGCATTGAATTGTCTAGGTCAGCTCTTCACAACTAGCAGGGTGTGTGAATAGTGGATATCTCAGTTTATCTACTAAACCAAAAGAAAATCAGTGTGTGGGCAAGGAAATTTCATAATGGCACGAAAGACCGTGAAAATATGTTCAACCTCATTAAAAAGTATTATTATGTAAATAGAAAACTCTTACTAAGAAAAAAAAAATGGGAAGATGGTTCAGCTTGTGCACTTAAAAAAAATAAATAAAATTAAATTAAAAGGAAAGGAAAGAAAGAAAGAAAAACTAAACCAAACTAGAATAAACTAAACTAGAATAAACTAAACTAAACTAAAATAACACCGTTTTTTTCCACAGGTATTCATGTGACTGAAGTATATTTTAGCCCCCTGAGCAGTTTGACATTTTGGCTCTCATTCTTTATTAGAGCACACTTTCTCTTGGGCTGCTCACTGCTGAAGCACAAGCAGATGTTGCCAAGTGTCTGCACTTTTGCATACGCTGTTACTGCAAAAACTTCTCATGCCTCTGAAGAGGGACGTCCCGCCGAGGCTTGTTGTAACACAGCAGCATGGTGTGGTACACATGCACCCTCCTGCCTAAAAGAGCCGAAGCAACAGGGATGGCTGTGAGGAGAACTGAGCACCCTGCTGGGACTGGAAGCAGAGAATTTTTATTTATTTTTTCTATTTTTTTTCCTTTCCAAATGAGCACAGTGGGCCAGCTACAAACTAAATGGGTGCAGCAGCTTGGAGGGCACACTGTGAACCCAGGGAGGGCTCAGACCCCTGGGGAACTGCTCCACGTGGTGCTGATCGGTTTGTAACGGGATCATTCTTGAGATCTACAGTGAGTTTGAAGCCAGCATTTCACAGTAACATGGGGACTACATTTTGTGTCAAATGACATGATAAACTCATCGCTAAATCCTAATAAGTAATAAAGGTTTCAATTCAAGTTTCTTTGCCTTTTAAAATTAACTGAAATCCCTTCCTTTTGATTCAGCAAGGACTGAAAAAATACTGATGCCTGGTCTGCTCACAAACCTCCCATCCGCATAGTGTGTAGAGCTCCATTTGTATTTATCAGTAAAATGCAGGAAGCTGGTGTCGGAGCATGCCATCGGTTCTAATTCACTCGGAGCACAAGAAAACCATGGGAAGAAGCACGACCAGAACAGGAATCCTGCTGGAGACTGCCTAAGAGAAAAATGCGTGCATGACTGAGCAAATAACATTCGTCAGGTGTTCCCAAGAGTTTAGAAACAGCGCTGAGAAAGGCAGCTGCTCCAGGAATCAGGAGAACCAACGTAACTCTAACACAGACGTGGTGGATTTCATGCCACCACCCCCATCTCTGCCCATGAGGTGTGTGTATGGGGGGGAATCTGGCATCTCCTGGGCTGTTCCTCGTCCTTGGGGCAGTGTCCAGCCTGAGATAAGGGGGTGGATTTTGGTCTTAGCAGCCCTTGAAGTCACCTTGGGGAGAACTGGAGCAGGAAGCTGGAATGGGTCTGACACTGCCATGCCTGAACACAGGACTGACCTGTGTCTGATCTCCCACATTGCCATGTGGGTATACACCCCGGTTTAAAAGTATTGCAAATCATGACCCGGGCCTCGGCACAGAATTACAGGCTTCCCCTGAGGTAGGCAGCTTTGACAGCTTTGCTCTGTGAATCTCTGTCTTCTAGCTATGCAGTGGTCTAATATTTACCCACTAAACAAACTATAGACATTGCTAATTCAGATTAATTGTGATTTTGTTTGTTCAGCAATGGAAACTTCATTTTAAAACTTTTTTTTTTTTTATTGGATGGCGTGCTAGAAGTATATTAAAGCAAGTTAATTATTTTAAAATTTTCTAAAAGAAAGGTCATTTGCATAGCGAGCATTTTTCATGTGCAACAGCAGTATTGCTGGCTCCTGTCCAGCCCGGTGTCCAGCAGGACCCCAGGGCCTTTTCTGCAGAGCTGCTCTCCAACGGGGTGCCCCCTGGTGCCTCGGGCTGTTCTTAACCAAACACAGGACCCTGCCCTTCTCCTTGTTGAACTGCATGAGATTAAACTTGCCTCCATGCTCCCTTGCTTCCTGCTGTAGGTGACCACTACACTGTTAAGTGTCAAATTCTTTCCCTCATCGCTAGTCCCAGAGATGAAATGGTGGTGAAAATACATACGTACATAGATGTAAGTTATTACACATGCCCAGCTAGGAAACTCTTCTGAGACAGGAGGTCACTTACAGACACAAAATTAAACCAGGATATTAACTCCTGTAATTTCTGTATTACTTTTCCAGAGGCTTTTCTTTGTGATCCCAAGCCCACGAAGCAAGCTGCATGTCTCGCTACAGTGTGGTGTCAGCCCTGGGGGCTGCCTCCTGAGAGGAGGTGTTTTGACCATTGCTCACACCACCAAGGATTTGCAGCAAAAAAACATGACATGGAGGCTGTACCTGCAGGCAATGGGTGAGGAGCTGTCTTTGCCCAGGGAGATGCTCCAGCATGTGGCTAGATTTCAGCCCACTATCCTCATCCTCTTCACTTCATCAGCAATTTACCCTTTCCTCAATTAATTTGTATTCTCTAGGCTTTGATTTTCTTATGTTTCACCTACAGCAATCAAAATATGCTTCCTTGGTGCTGCTTCTAAAATCCCGTATTTTCATGCTGGTGCTGCCACGTGCCACTTGTATCTGAATACAGAATGATGAAACCACCAGTAAATAAATATGTTTGGTCTCTACCAGTTGCACTTTCATCTACAGCAGAACACGCTTTGAAACACATAAGCACTAGCAGACAAAATTTCTTTCAACATTTTGACATTTTTATTTTTTTATTATTAAGTATACAAAACATTTGTACGAGAAAAGCTTACTGTAGTCATTTTCTCAGACATAATAGTCCTCTCACAGCAAAGAGCTTGAAAAATAATAACAATAAACCTTTTACACTTTTATGCGGTTGAATCAAAAGAAATAGCAGGTGGAAGTAAAAACAGAATTATAGAGTGAATAAAACAGAAGGATATTTCATGTAAGTAGCACATGCCCTGACCAGTTCAAAACTTATTTCTCAGTATTTTGGAGGAATTTTAATGTAACATACTTTGTTCGTTAAAAAGCAGAAATGCTACTGAATTACTTAAGCAAATATGCCAAGTGCCAGGGCAGTTTCTGACCTGCTGAAGAGCTGTCCTGTTTAATGCAGGACACAAAGAAACAAATACGTATGTGGCCTTCCACAAAAGGCTACTTCCTTCTCTGCTCCAGGTCTGCAATGGAGAGAAAAATACTTACAACTTTTTGTGGTGCCAACTAGTTTGGAGAACACATTGAAAACATTGTATTCATCAAAATCTTGTAAAAATAAAGAGCATCGCTAAAGGCAACTATTACTTCTGTCATAAGACAACTTATCTTTTTTTATTCTATAATTTAGAATAGCTCTGTGTTTGCATAGACAAAATCAGGAACTTTTGGCGTGGACAGACTGAAGGGTTTTACAAAAGGCAGCAACATGACTTCACACACTTTCTCAAAAGGATAAATCTGTGTTGCAAGCTGACTTCAGGACGTTTTGAATCTTGCAGCAGCTCTCTTCTCTCATGTGTGTAAGAAAAGTGCCTTCTCTAGCAGGAGTAAAGAGAGGATAAATAACAGCACCACGGAGGGGAAAAAGGAACCAGAGAAAGCCACAAAGCTGGAATTCTTTCATTGCCAGGCTTGGAACAGACACAGCCATGCAGCAGCATGTGGCAACGAGGAAACATGAAGAGCTACAACAGGTAGGCTGGGATAGAACTGAGAGAGCTAAGGGTATCCCCGGGACATGGAAAATCAGAAGGAGAAAGAGTAGATATTGCTTCATAGGGAAATTAAACAAGCTACTGGGCTGCTCCTTATCATTTTTTTTATTCTTCATAGTGGCAGGCCAGCGCACAGAACGAAGGCTACGGGACACCAGCAGGTGTTACATGCAGGTAGCAGCCAGGAGGGTCCAAAAAAGCTCCCCTGTGTGCTCACAGCACCACCTAATAGAGCCTCCTCCAGAAAGCTCATGGAGGCTCAGCAGCTCCATAGGAATGAAGGCAAGGAAATACAGCAACAACTTTCAGGTGTGGGGTGACACACAAAGAGCCAGGTGGATTGTCAACCTGAGAGGATTCAGCCGCAAGGGAGCTAGCACGGCTTTGCCAAGGGCAGATCATACCAAACCAGCCTCATGTCCTTCCTTGACATAACTGGCCTGGTAGAGAAAAGGAAAGCAAGAGATGTGACCTTTCTTGCCTTTAAGGTCTCTGAGATAATCCAGCATGAGATTTTCTGAAGGAAAATAGAACATATGGATTAAGAGCATGAAGCAAGTAAATGTTTCAAAAGGACGACTGTGAACATTTTGCTGTTAAGACATGGAGTCTAGAATGGGGGTGGTGTCTATATGTAAAAGTACATACCCATATACATACATGTTTATGTGCATAAATACATAGGAGCACGCGCACACATACATGTATGCACGTATATGACTAATACACATACAAATATAAGCCATTATATTTGAGTTTCTCGAGCAAGGTTCTAATGAAAAGATGGGGCTGCAGGGAGAGAGTTGAGGGCATGGCTCCAAAGTGGAGTTTCTTGACAGTGGAACAACTGTCTCAGTAATACAGCCATCAAAAGGCAAATAATCCATATGGTAATCAAATTATTTATTATTAATAAGAGCAACAACGAAAGCAGGGGGAAAAGAACAAAAATGTTTCTCACCTCCAGATTTCTCACTTCCATTTAAGAGAAGTGGAACCTAAGTTACCAGCTCAGACTTGAGGTCAGTGACCACAACAGCCATACCTCTCCTGCTAATGAGGTCTGCCATGTGGAAAGCCCCAGAAAAATCCAGCTGGAATCTAGGTGCCAGTCCTTGGGCACTCATGTATCAGCTATCTCAGAAACTCACCTGCTCTACTTTTACCTGAAAATTTCAGGTTGTAAGATTTGAACCTCAGAGCCAAGAGTTGAAGGCTTACACTTCTGATGTTGTAAGGGTGATGTTCTGCCTCCACTCTTGGCATGCAGGAAGATTCAGCACCTTTTACAGAAAGAAATCTCCAGAGGAAACATTTTCTATTCTCAGATACCAGTATCCTACTAGAGAGACAGCATGCAATATACATATGGCTGCACATATTCTGTGTTTCAGATGTGTTAAAGAAACGCTAAATCCACATGTCTCCTCTCAGCCCTGTGGCGATCCCACTACAGCAGTGCCAATGCACTGTGGCAATCCCAATCTGTAGAAGAAAACCAAACATCGTTTTAACTGTCTGTCCTCCATCTCCTTTACCTTTTGCTGGCTATCACTGCATGGAAAGCAATAACTTGCTCACCCACAGCAGCTCACAGAGGTTGTCTGAAGACAACCCAGTGGAGAATTGACCTCTGCCGGTCGTGATGTAAGTAGTGATGTTGTTAAAACAGCACTGTTTACTGTTATAATTTATCTACCATCAGGTTCCAGTCTCTGGCTCCCATCCTTCCCCGAGGATGAAAGAGTTTTTATTCCACAGCGAGGTGTTTTAACCCCTTGGCCTCCTCCTGCACGCCGCAGAGAGCTCTCTGCTCCCTGAAAGCTGCGCTTCCCGTCCAGGCCCCACCTCCATCTTTGTGCAGGCCGCACCTGGCGCAGCCACTGCCATCCTGTGGGCGGAACAGCATGTGTGGGACAAGGAAAGCGAAGGATTTCAGGGCCAAAGCTTGCAGTTAACTCCTCCTCCCTGCATCTCCCAAGTGAACAGGAAGCAACTGGACGCCTGTGCTCCTGGATCAGCTACATCTAACCCCAACTAAGAGCCTACCTCTCTTTAATTTCTGACAAGTGTAGGACTATTCATACCATACCATACGCACCCATAAAAATGTAAACCACGTGAGTTGTGCCCTCATTGAAAAAAGTGTACTCAAAGTTGACAGATACGAAGAAATACTGGGCATGTGTTAGTTATCCAGAGTGACGTGAATTTCGTAATTCAGGAAGGGTGTTTTATCTTCCTTTCAGCCATCAGGAGAGACAGAACTGGACTTTGGCCCCACTTTTCAAGAATGGAGAAGAAGCCTGTTCCCCAGACTTTCCCCACCAATGCTGCACAGCTAGGAAGTAAAATCACTAATCCTCAGCAAACTGTGCTTTAGAGATGTCTTCAAACACTTAATTCCTATGAGTGGCACAAAATATTGAAGAGTTCACTCACTTCCAGAGCAAGGACAATACATTACTTTCTAACATGAGACATAGCCCATAAATGAGGCTCAGGGAAAGGAAAGGGCCCTCTCCTTCTCTGGGAAGGTGACATGGTAACAATGTCTTAGAAACAGTGCTTTAGCAACCACTCTTCAAGATAACATCCAGAAAACAACTGCTGTACACAGCCGCAGCATTTCAATTAGTGACACACTTGCTGTGGCCATTGCCCTTTGTCTACATAGAACATTCCTCCCAGCCTCTGCTGTGTCCCTTATGCAGTCCATCAGGCAACAGCGTGCCATACCAGGAAAGCAACAGTAATTGTTTTACATCTTCTTTGCAAATTCTTCATGCATTTGACTTGAAACAGAAAGGTCTTCCCTCACTGCTTTCTCCATCCTGCCCAGAACAGCTGGCAGCAGCCAGGTACTCAAAGTTTTGCCCTCTCTGCTGGTGTATGCTTCCAGGCCTTCCTCCACCACACAACTCTTGCAGCACAGTTCATAGAGTTGTACAGTCCCCCAGCTGTTCCGTGATGACCAGTCCATGATGCATGCTTGCACTTTACAACAGGAGTCAGCTTTGCCCACTTTCCTCGCTGAAGGCACTTTGGATCACTTCGGTTTCAGATAGGTTGCAGATAGATTGCAGATTGCTTCTGGGTTCAAAAGCAGGACTTCACCAAATGCTTGAAACCACAGGTTCCCTCCTGCTGCAGGAACGTGCTGCCAAGACTTGGGAGAGCTTCTTACTGCCGAGCAGATGAGGAGCTAGAAGAGCAGAGCACATGCCTTCACGAGACCCAGAGCTGTGTCTAGCCGATGAATGGAAGGACTTTCCAGACAACTGCTTGGCTGCCTGAGCTATACACCACTTGAGCACTTATTGTGGTCATAGCACACACAGATTAGATGCTGTAGAGTTAGCAGCTCAAATAATCTGATTTTGCTCATGCCGAAGTCCTTTTGAAGGTTAAATACAACAAACTTCATAGGGCACTGAAACTTAGCCTGGAATAAACCTTGAGAATCACATACCCTTCATCTACACCCGCTGATTAACTTGAAGTAGCAAAGTAGAATCAATACACTGTCTGAAATAGAACCACAGACTATAAGAACTGTTGAGTTTATACATGCCAGACTAAACATCCATTCTACTGCAAAGCTTAAGGGACTGCAGAGTCTCAAGGCAGACAGCTTCAGGCTGCATGGAGAAAGCAAATGGCTGAGAATGCTGTTCTCAGCTTGTGCAAATCAAACCAAACCAAACAAACAAATCCCACCACAGCTCATTACCTTCCTCCTGTGATTTTAACTCACCCTACTATCTGTAATGGGTTGATCACTTTCAGGAGGAGGTCCCACAGCTCAGTTATCTTACACACTTTCAATCCCCACTCCCAACCCAAAATTAAGATGGTGTTCCAATTTTTCTCTTTTCCAAAGCTGCTGGCCATAATATATGACAATATTACAAAATTGCTAATAAGACATGTGGCTTTGGGAAACTGATAGAAGCTTTCACAGTCTGCAATGTATTTTGATGCTTGTAAAGTACAAAAATATCCTTGCTCAATAGGAAAGGTTATCGCTCGTCCTTGGGACTGTGCAGCACTTTCCTTTCTCTGCAGCCAGACTTTCCTTTTTAATCAAAGTGGTTTTGTTCGTTTGTTTTTTAAATACAGTTTTGCTTGTAGATTAAAGAAGAGTGTTTTCTCAAGGATGTTTGGTGCTGCTGAACTACCTGAGCAGTTTTTGCTTCATCCATCTACTGTGTAGCAATGTGTGCGTGCCCAGAAAGAAAAGCCATGCATAACCGAAATCAATATTCCAAAAATCATGTATTAAAAAAAAAAATGTTACTAACCACTTTTTTAGGCCTATTGCTTCTTAGCGCTATTAGGATGGCACAAATAGAAAAGACCATAATAGTTTTAGAAAATCTGTAAGTGGTTCTTTGTCTTAATCATATGAATAGCAATTTACCCCCAGTCTGTATCTATACTGGAAAAAAGTGATTATTCTGCTGCACCCCAAGCAAGGAGGGGGAAAAAAATCAACACAAGTATTTCTAAAAAAGATAATATAGGCTAGTACAGAAACTGAGTGGATAAAGTTTGGTTACCACGTTTCTCATCAAACCTGGAGATTTTGTACGAGTTCATAACGAATGGGATGTATTAATCAAAATAGGAAAAAACCACACTGATAAGACAATAAACATTTATTGATCTTTGGCTTTAGAAATTGTCCTATTTTGGATGTGGGAAATACTATATAAAATAATGGATTTGGTTTTTAAATCTAGAGTAAGTACTGTAAAACAATTTATCCTTCTACAGTCCACAAATGCAAGACATGCAGAGTACACGTAGGGATACTAAAATACTATATCAGCATCACTGTAGTAGACAATAAATGTCTCATACGGATCAATGCTTTACAAATGCAAGCAAGTTGATGGGGCAGTTGATATACAGCAGGTATCACAGTTCCTCTTAGATTTGCTGTGGTATTACCACTAGTACCTCATAAATACAAATTTATGAATGTGTGCATTACTAAAAAAAATATATATAACATCTCTCCAGAATGACTAGGGGAACAAGAAAGTATAATCTTTTTTCACTTAGCAGCATTTATTGATGTTAAAGGATTTAGGTTTTTAGATGACAAACCAATTCTTACTATTTCGACGTTAATAAAATGCTGCCACATACATACTAAGACTTACCAAACAAGACTTTGTAAAGACAGATTAGTAAATGCTCCACAGTCAAATAATAAGCAACAATTTCTTACACACAGTGTAAGGAAGCATTTAGCACACTTACTGGAGGAAGCGTTCCCAAACAGTGTACTACATACAGTATAGGTTGCTAAAGCCACTTTTTAGAGCTAAAAGCTCAAAATGGTTTCATAAGGCTTCCTTGGAGGAAGGCTTCCTTTGGTAGATTTAAACCAGTAACACCGTTTCAGTTTACAAGCACTTCACATTTAGGGTGCATAATTAACTCAGGGATAGGCACCTACTGTTCCTTCACTTTCCCCCGTCCGCCTGCTGAATATGACTAGTCTTGTTTCACCTTCAGTGCTCACCACGCTCAGAGGCAGGGAACTAGCTTACAGGTAAGGATGACTTTACTATTCTATACCCCGAAAGCACTCTGTGAAATTGGTACACAGAACTCGTGCATTTTCTTTGCTCGGTCCCAGACAGCCACGTTACAATGCAGCTTCTCTTGTACTCCCTGTACCCCAAATCCACAAGGATGTGGCGAACCTCAGTGCAGTCTTTCTGAACTCAGGCAGAACTACTTACCTGGCCAAAGTTTGCTGCAGAATTGGGGCGTAAGCAATATCAAGGGTGTCACTAAAAAACTTTTGTTATACTGTTTCAAAGTTGCGCACACATCCCTTCCTTCAATCATAAAAAAGGAAGAAAATAATGTATACGTGGCAGTGGGGTGTTACATTACCAATCAGGTGGTAGGCAAAGCTGTTAGAATATCACTGAAGTAATGCAAATGGAAAAGATTTCTACAAAATCTTATTTGCCTCCAGTGTTTAATAACGTTTACAAACACACAGACATTCTACATAACAAAAGCTTTATGGAAATAATTTTATAGTATATCCCCTTTTTAGGACTAGCAGTCCTTGCATTTTCTTTCCAAAAGCTGACCTTCTATTATTTAGCAAAATAAGCAGAAAAGTAGATGCAACAAATTTTAAGCATGCCTTTTACAGACCACCCATGTTTAGGCACTTCAGTCTATGGTGCACAAAAAGAATGCAATGTTTCTGTACACTGTTTATTATTTGTAGTAATTGCACCTAGGTATTATCCACACTGACTTTAAACAAAAAAAAAAAAAGGAAAGGAAAGGAAGAAAAAAGCCAACAAAACCTCAAATACTCTTCAGCTTTTCCAACTTGTGCTGCACTCTCCTGTCCGTAAGTCCCAACGAACCCCTAATGCACAGAGCAAATGCAATAATTTGTTTTGACGCAGGTGATGCAACACTGGTCAGGAGGTCTATGTAATGCAACTGTCATCTAATACCACCTTCAGTGTGAACCATGCCAATCATAATACTTACAAAGCTCTAACTATAAAAATCACCTTGTATCAGTAATTTAGCAGACGTAGGAAGCTAAAATGTACATAAATAATATCAGAGCCTTGTCCATTTGGCAAATACTGAAATGAAGGATGGGGAGACCTCTACTCTGAGGTTTGTTGTAGTGTAGGCAGTATTATGTGCTTTTTTCTTAAAGACTCTTAACAAAGCAACAGCACTGAATTTATGTCTGGTCCCAGCAACAGAGACATTAATTTAAAGTATTTACAACTTGGAGGATGCTCCTTGTGCAATCTGTAACAAGTTTATCTATGAGAATTTTTAGGCTTAGATTATTTGATAGCATGTTTACATTAATATTGGCTCACATAAATGGAATGACTGAAACATCAGACAAAGTTTCCTAAGATCACTATTACGAAATATTGCTCCATGTATTCTTCCTAGAAAACCTTACAAACTAAGAACATGTAGAGTGTTAACAACAGGACAAAGGAATGACTGAAGACAGGGAAAACTAAAAACATTTGTTATCATGTCATGACATGGGTGTGAACTGTACCTTATGAAGTAAAATTTTTGGAGTGTTTATTGTTGTCCTGGCTTTTTATCAAAAATACTTTAAATATACATTCTTGAAAATTAAAATATACATGGGAAGCAAAATTTGATTTGTGAACAGAGAAAGTGAACAAAGGAAAAGAGAACAAAGGCTGACTTTAGCAGAAGATATTTTAAGCCAGGCTTAAAAAAAAACTCATCAGCATAATAAATTAAATAAAAACGGCCTACTACTAAAGAGTTTGTAAAAAGCTACTTGTAAAACCTAGTTGTTTTTTGTTTGTTTGTTTGTTTTAATAGCAGAGTCACAATATGTTGAAATACTGCCAACCTGGACTTCCTCCCTTATTCTGGATTGATGTTGTGATGATGTGAAAGAAGTTTGGTATTTACAGGTGGATTCCACAAATCAATATAAAAGTGTGTATGTGTTAGCACTCCAGCCTGGACACCAAGTTTTAAAAAAAAAATTGAGTGTAGAAGTATTTGACTTCTAGTTGCAGGCACTGGTATTAATGACAAATGCAAAGATGTTCCATGGTAACAGGATTAAAAATAATTTCCATTAAAAATGCCACTGAAACCAAAGTAATAAAAACACAAACACACTGGCATGCAAAACAGTGTGCAGCTCAGCATAACTTTCCAGGCAATCCACAGCAAGAACCCTGAAAAAGTGCAGCATATACAGACTTCAGTAACAGCAGCCTTTAAATAACATGTTGGTCTCACTATCTCTTCCACAGAGTGAAAACTCTTCTGTCTAGTATTGAGAATGAAGATTAGATACACCGTCGATTTTAGTACGTGCACTGCCAAAGACAGAAAGCATGGCAGACCTTTCAAGAAATCACTCTGCAGCACAGACTGACTACTCTGCATCAGCTTGCTCGGCTAGATCAGGTTATTTGGTTTCAATACCTGTTGTCTAGAAGCTCTGAGCAACTAACAGCAAGGTCAAAATATTGTTCTTAAATCATCATTTGGGATTTAGGACTTGGGCTGCAGGTACTGGAAGAAAGTCTTATTTACTCATAACGGTAAACATTTACCTTTAGTATTTCACTTAAAATCCAAATGACCTGCTTTTGCCCTCCGCTGTTAAGATTTTGCTTAGCCATAAAAGAAAGATTTCTCCAAGAGAAATCCTATTTTCTCTGGCCTTACTTCCCTTCATGATTTCCCATTTTTACTGTGCACTTAATTCTTCAGTCACAGCCACAACATTCTAGTTACTTTGTAGGGACAAAATTATCTGTGGGATGATTTTTTTGTGGCTAACATACACAAATTGTGTCAAATGGCAAAACTGAAAGTATAACTTTTCAAAACCATCCAAAATCTCCCACGAAAAACAAACTAGTGCTCAAAAGAATAGTTTTTTTAAGAATAAAAATGTACAAGGCATTTAATCTTGTAGGGCCTTCTGTAAGATTTCTATAGGTTTTAAGATAGTTTAAATTTTCTATGCATTAAATCCAAGACCTCTGTTGCCATTTAGCTGTAGTTAGCTACAGCACAGTAAACAAACTTGTGATTATTTCATTGAAGTTACTTGAAACCTCTGTACTCACTACCCATTCTATACGTTGAAATTATGCTACCTAATTACTGTGCTGATGTATGTTGATGGCACTTTTGTTTGTTGGTGAGTTTGACTTTACAATCCAGGTAAGGATACATCTCTATTCACTTGTCTTCCAGGATTTGCAACTAACAGAAGGGAAAGAGCAATTGCCGTAGAAATTAATTTTCTAAAACACATCAGTCTGTACGAGGATTTTCTCTTGTGTTGATAATACCTGTTTCTCCATTATTACTTTAGCTGTTGATTCTCTTGCGAGAGAATCAACATGAAGGAAGAGGAAAAAAAAATTAGTTTGCCACAGGTCCTTCGACACCCAGAAAATCCTAAAGCTTGAGAAGGTATCAAAGGAGGTCAAGTGCTGCCTGAGAATGTCACCTGCAAAGTGGAAGAACAGGCTTGTTACAGTCCTCTCTTTTTCCTAATCAATTTCTCTAATCTCAGAAATAGAGCAAGTGTTACACTTGGGTTTCCCTGAATCTTGCTGGAAGACCTGGATTTAGCACTATCCTAACTTTGTCTAAAGGGATTTCCATCACAGAAGCGCAGTGTTTAACCAACTGATAGCAAGTTTGTATTTCAGCTGGACTTTGGAGTTATTTAAACTATTTAAAGGGACTTATCCTGCAATGATAAATAAACTTAAAACCAAACCAAAAGAATAAAAAATCAAAATACAAACAACATTAACTAATCTAGCTATGTCATTTCTGTGTAGGTTAATGTAGGAAAAAGCTGTGGATCGAAGGAAAGAAGTGTCAGGCCAACAAGTCACAGTACTGGAGTGATAAAAAGAGTTCTGAATTCAGGAAAAAGGAAGAAGAAGAAAAAAAAACACGTTGACTCTTTGTCAGAAGAATCTTTCCTTCTAAAATCTCTCAGAAATGTAGTAGACAGTGAGGAAAAAGCAAGTATTTAAGAATCCTGAATAAAAACTAACCTCTCTGACAGGTTTTACTTGCTTTTCCATTTCTGTAAGCTGCTTTTTTAACCCCAAGCTGCTGATAAAGCTCTCCAGGGAGGGGGTGTAGGGACTGGAGGAAGCATTTGCCAGTTGCTGATTTAAAAGAGCTTCCTGAACAAGTGAGCAGATACTGCTTGGAGGCTCAAATAATATTCATGGAAGTAAGGACTATCAAGGCTGCTGTTTTACTTTAAAAGTCATTTTTGAGCATATCAGGTAGTTGTAAAATGCACTGCTCACAGCTATGGCAATATACTCCCTCTAGCTTCACTGTCACATTTCAAAGATGTTTATTGCTGTATGTTAGTTTTTAGTAAACCTCCTAGACCTACGTAATGATTAAGTGAAACCAAAGAAAGACCACCTCCCATTCGGATTAAATTGCTGACCAGAAGGTCGTCCATCGTGTTCTGTGGAACAACAAAATGTGGAACAAGGGACAGAAGTGCTGATTTTAATGCTAGCAACATCCAAGTGCATATTTTCCATGTGATCTGTGCGACACCTGAAGAGTAAGACAGTGTGCTTCCTCATCAAAAGCTCTGCTGATATAATTACAGTTCACTTTTACAAACTACAAGCTTTCAAAATATGTAGCTATGCCAAAGGAAACTGTTATCTAACGTTATTTTTAAGTCTGCTCCAGTATTGGAATTTCATTCCTGTCCTTCAGATTGCTGCAATAGGATACATCTCATCCACGTAGTGAGCTTTTTGGACCAAGTTCACAATCAGAATCAAACTGCACTGTATTGTTTAAGTATTCTCCAGAATAAAACATCAATATTGGATGCCTACCTATAAATTAAAAAGCTGACCTTACTAATTTTCATATTAATGATATATCTTGAACTAACAGATACAATACTTCCCCCAGTGCTATAATTTGTTATTCTATTCATCTGAATGACATTTCCTAGGAGTGTTTCAAGACCTGAACCTATGAAGTCAAATATTTTTTAGGTTAATTCACACAGTTGAGTCTTTGTCCCTGTTAATTATGAAAGGTCGGTGTGAAAAAACAAAGCTTGCAGCACCAATAGCACTGAAATACTACACTGCAATGAAACCGTTTGAATCATGCAAGGTGTTTCAAGACATCCCAAATGCATGCAGTAGGTACTAGCTGGTGTACACAAATCTTCTCCTAGTATCAGTAAATGCAATTTAATAAACTAATAAATAACTTAAAAGGCATTCAACATACCAAGACGATTTATCACCAGCTTAAATTCTGAATTTTCTGCATTCATGGACAGTCTGCTTTCCCATATGGCAGGTTTGCAACATATTAAATATTTAAGCTTTTCCATTTATAAATGCTTATATGCCAAAGCACAAATTCAAGAGAAAAAGAACAGTAACAGAAAAGTAGCCAGTATTAGTTGAAAAAAAAAAAAAAAAAGCACTGAACTCTGCAGTGTAATATTAACATTTTAAAAAAGCTACTACATATGAATCCCCATTTTTGTTCTCCAACTACACAAAACATCTAAAACATTGTAATTCATTGTTTCACAACAGTTTGATATGTAGGGTCTAACCCTCCACTGAAGCAAAACTTTTAAAGTTAATGCTTTGCTCCTCCTTACAATAACTGTTTATTACACAGAAAAATATTATTTCTGAGAGATATTATTTGTTACCATACGGCCAAGTTAACACAGATTACACTGGCTAAAGGAGACAATCTGACAGAGCTGGTATTTTAACATTAACAGTTGAAGTTGATCTTTTCTTGCAAAATAGCTTAAGTTCTTTAGTATAGCTAAGTACCTTTGTAGAGGCACCAAAATCAAATAGCCCTTTCAACTGAACTTTCAACAAATTTAATTTTCATTTCAAATGGGATCTTGAATTAACTAGATACACATGTATACCTCTCCCATGGCCTTGTAATATACATTCAGCAATTTAAAATAAAGATTCCGTATTTTGTAACTTCATATATATTATATATTTGATATATAATATATATTTATATGTACATTACAGATACATACACTCTTAGTCAGCAGGATTAAACTGTTTTGAAATGTTTAAATGCTGTCACTAATCTACGTCTATTATTTTGTGAATTCAATGGAATTTATCTATTACCTAAAAAGAAGAAATTTAAAAGATCCAAATGGAATCTGTGGATCAATATTAGCACCAATACAGATGGCCATTACTTCAAAATGACTGCAGGGACTGTATTTTTTTTTTTTTATATATATATATATATATATTTTTTAATAATTCCCCTCACTGTGCAAGCATTTCTGCATAATATTTAGGCAGCAATACCTGCCAGGTCCACTCGTTTATCTTATGTTAAATTTAAATTTTATACAACTTTTCTTACTGTAATATACAGTATCTCTGTTGTCCTGTTGGATTATTTCATTTTTCATGGAGAAAAGTGATCAACAGCTATCCAACAGAACTTTTTAAAATCCCCTTTCATATTCCATTGTATGGCTCAGTTTCAAGGTTTAACTGAATAGGCAGCCATCATCAGCATAACCAGTGCCTACTTACGCAGTTCAGTCACTGACAGCTGATTCTTAAAACACAAACTGTTGAGGGTGACATCTTCTCAATGGAAACCAAGATACAAAGAGGTTGTATCTTTTCAGCATGCCACCAACACCTGCCACACAATAATGTCAGTCTTGTTACTATAATTGAATTAGTTACCTACCATCTCGGTAACAAAAATAACAAACCCAGTTGTAATTTTAAACATTTTAAGAATATTCACCCTGAGAACACAGACGAAGAGTTTTAAAAAAAAAATCTGATATGTTTTCTCTTCATATATAGCTTTCTTCTTTTATCTTCATCTCCTCTTGGGTACCTGGGTTTGTATCTAGAATTTGACGTTGTAGTTATCAGTTGATCTGTTCATGCCACAGTCAGGTACTGGTGATAGAAAAGCCCAAAAAGGCTTGTAGAAAAGAGACAAGCAGCAACCCACCAGGTAAGGAAAGACAGGAGTCCCCGGAACAGGAGAGGAGTGAAAATATTCTTTAGGCTTCCCAAAGCCATTGTTATTTGTACTACAGTTACTTTCATCTTTCCATCAGCGGGTGGAGACTCAGAATAAACTGAATTGGGAAGCAGATTGTTTTCTACTGGAGTGTCAGAATTCAGTTCCGGGTAGATGCCCCAAGAATAATTACCTGTTAAAAAGAAATGAGTAACGAATTTTTGTAGAATTACATTTAAGTTCTCCTCTAATTGTATCACTCTATACATCATCTTAAATACGTTTCTACACAAACAAAATAATTATAATTAAGTAAATACTAACTGTATTCATCCACATGACTTCCCGATCTAGTAAGCTATTACTTCCATACTAGTAAGCTATTAGGGCAGGATTTATCCTACATTTTCACATCCTAACATCTACATCTGAAACAGATGCCTTGGGACCCCTGTCAGTGCTGGGTATGATTAATCCTACCATATGTAGATGTCTGCTTCAAGATGGGATGAACTGCAGCCTAATAAAGTCTATCTCTGTTGACATTTTGCGAAAAGATTGCCATGATTGCATTGCAAGCTGTGAAAGATATCCCTCATAAGAAACACAGTGACATCAGATATCCCAGAAATAAAATGAACTCTATATCTCACATTTTCTTTTCAAAAAAACTGCTGATGATTGTAGAACTGGAAAAAAAGCCTTTAACATATATTCATAAAATTAAAATCAACAGTGTTTTATATAGCTCATTCAAAATACTTTGAAAAAGATGAATATTTCAATGAAAATAAACAGCTTACTTTGTTGTATTACACATTTTTTTCAGAAATAAACAAATTAGCGTATCATTGACAGATGTCAGAAGCTGGAAGAGAAGAGGACAGCTTAACAGCCACATATCAGAAAATTTTAAATGGCTGGAAACCACAACCTGTTTCTGGATTACAAGTACCCAAACAATCTAACTCTCCACAGTAAACTGAAAATACAAAAGCCCTGTAGAGGACAGAACACACTTTTGTTCATCAAATTTTGCCTACCTAGTGTTTTCAGAAGCAGAGTTGTGTGAAGGAGCATCACCAATGGTGCAACATACTGCAGTGCAATTACACAAAGATAATAGAATACCCGAGCCACCTGGGAAAAAAAAAAGTTATTGGTGAGTTCTGGGTGATCAGACCAACCCTTTATGAACACATTCAGGAAAAACAAGCAACTTATTAAAAAACAACGCTTATGCATAAATGCTGTCATAAAAGTTTTCTAGCTTATTTCAGTATGTGACGTATTATCTTCAAAAGACCTAACAAAGAAATCCCTAGCTGATGAACTCCTGTTTCAGGATACATCAAATCCTGAGAAGGCACTCTGAAAGGAAATAACTAAAAGCATATGTTCTGTTAAAACTAACAGAAACAATTTTGCCTATGAGCACTGCATATTACTGTTCAAAGACTCCTATTTCAATATACAACAATCAAAACTAAATATATGGTTAATTTTTGAAGTCCCTAGTGATTTACAGACTAAATCCTGCTATACGAATGAAGCAGTAGTCAGTCCAAGGCTTCATCAAAAGTAAATGAAAATTTGGTTATCGTTGCAGTTTCTTTTCAAATGCAAGTTCTTATAGTTTTAAAAACAATGACAAGAGGACTTGTCATTAGTAGATGATCAATAACAATGCATTTAAATGGAATTTCTTTCAGATATACATTATGGCTCTTTGAAACCCACTGAGGTTATTCCTACACCCTGCTCCTTATTTCTTTAGATTGTTGCATTGCATATTTTATATAAGCTATTGACCTAAAAGACTAGATCAAATAAAGAAGGGAAAAAGTCATAAAATCGATAGCAAGCGATCAATGAAATAAAGCTAACTGGATTTTAGAAAAGAATAGAATACAGGGTGGCAAAAAAGATGAAGGTAGACCTTACATTTTTGGAAACACATCAAAACTTCAAAGGGCTCTGACATGAGCAAGCATCAAAAAACTAACATGAGAAGAAAATACAGTAAAACACTGACAGAAGAATCATGAGAAATACCGTAAGATATCTGACGGAATATGATAAAAAAAAAAGTAATGATCACTGCTGTAAGACACGTAGAAAAGACTACTGGCAAGAATTACAGGAGAAGAGAAAGCAAACATGGCTAATAAAACAAGACAGAACTTTATTTAGTAGCCATGGGCTTCATAAAAAGAAGACACAGACGTATTGGATAAACAGACTTAAGAAACACCATGTACAGAAGACATTATTGTTTTGTGGATAGGACTAAAGCTCCCAAAACTAAAGCTGTGCATTCACGACAGCCTTCTGTCATACAGTTCTGTCATAACCAATTGTTGCTACCTCTATTTCCTAACTGTTCCTCTGAAGCCAAATACTGGTCACTTTGTTTTTAACTAAAAATCTGAAAAACTCCATCTTCTTATGACCGTAGGATATTTGGTAGAGACAAGGACAGGATTATAGGTAACAGTGACGACCCTAAAAGAACAGTCTTTGTCTTATGACATATTCCTCCCGGAATAAAACCCCAATTCAGCAAGATCCTCAGGCAGCACTATCATGCAACACTAGAAATCTAAAGTTTACTTCGCAGGCAGCATGCAACAGCTTACAAATTCTACCTTCTTAATTCATTGATGGTTTATTTTATTATTTTTCTTTAAAAAATCCAATCTTTCCTATTACTTGCAACAGTATCAAGACAGGCAATTTTGTAGCTAGGCTAGTACATTTCAGGGTGGCCTTACAGAACTGAATGTGTCTTATTTAATCCTGAAATATAACTATCCTATCTTAAATTTTGCTGCAATTTAAAAATCACAGTTTGAACTAGGTAACAGTATTTTGCCCTTCTATCTAAACCAGACTGTCCCCGTCTTCCTCCCCTTATATTGTAGCAACAAATCGCCACACATTCTGTGCACTCACTCCCCAGGTTATTCTCATGCTGAACAGGAATACACCAAGAAGCAAAATGCTTGCCACAGTATTGTAAAGGACACTTCATGAAGAGGTATCTTCCAACAATGGATGAATAGCTTAAGACAACGTGTTTGCATAAAATAGATCACACAGCTCTCCATATTTTGGTTTACAGAATTTCTCAGTAACAGTGTTTTTCTGATAGGAAATATAGTCTAGGCACCAGAGCTAAAGCTGAATGAAAATACAACACAACAAACAGGAAAAAACAGAATCTGACCAGAGCAATCTCTCTGAATATGTAACCATAGTCCCACTACACTTACCATTTTTTGTAAATCAACTGTACTTATTCTGCCAGCTTCCTTTTTCATCTGATCCACGCTTTTCTGGGCTAGATTCAGATAGGCCTGCAAATGACTGCGCATCATAGCCAACCGCAGAGCACACAACAGGATTATAATCCACAACCTCATGGTGTCAAATGTATCTTCTGACATTCTGTAGATTAAAAAAAGGGTAATACTGTTTTCCAAAGGTCACCTATTGCTGCAGAGTTATTTGCTCGTATCTTCCATAAAGAAAGCTTCAAGCATATTGTCAAAAATACTTAATGCACAGTCCACAGTTACGAAGATTGTGTACAAGTAATATTCACTCCCACCCCTGATTATCTCTTTACTGTTACTTCTTAGTAGCCCTTTTACAACATTAGATCCAAATTAGTATCCATCTGTTTGTAAACAGTAACAGCTCTTAAGTGCTTGCATTTGAGTATGAAGACAGGATGCTAAAAGCAACTCTTTCAGGTAACTGCAGGCTTTGAGATGCACAGTTCCATACATCAAATGTGTACTTCAGATGCCTTAGATACCTTGCCAGAGTACAACCCTAGGCGGTATTTCAGCCCTATAAAGCACAACCCCTTACTCTACCAAAGAGATGAGAGAAGATAGCAGCTCTTTCAGAACCACCACCTTAGCATTCAACACCGTGACTCATTCTTCTAATACAACAGAAGCCTTTTAGAGCTCAGCTGTAACTTCCACAATACCTTTAATGAAGGATGCTATTCAATTTTTAGTCTTTCACGTTGCTAAAACTTTCACAGGGCACTACTTAGACTTACGGCTTTGTCCTCAAAACCCCAGAAAGAATTTTTAAAGGGAATCTTACAAAGGTATGCTCTCTTTGCCCAAAGGCGGGTTCATAATGTAGTCCTTAGTGATTGGTTTTACCCACAGAAGAACCATAACTAGAGGTGCCAAGAAGTTTATATGTAGCAACGTTCTGAAAGAAGAAAAAAAAAAGGGGGGATGTTATTAAATGCAAACAATTACCATACTGTTGAAACCGGTGATACGGATTCACAAGGATTAATCCAAACTTTAATATAGATGGGAAAAGATAACTAATAAAATTACTTCCGTATATTTAGAAGTATGACTTACACTTCAAAAAAACAGTAATATTACATACTGTGAAATCACACTGACCGTGATTTTAAAAGTTCTCTTTGGAATACATTTTAGATATTCTAACAATCTAATCAAAAGAACTACATGCATTTTATTATACCACACTATAGTAAAAGACAGTTGTTGAAAATTTCCATACAATAGCATAATGCCAAACTGCAGTAGCTATTAGTTTTAATCTAGACAGCCAACATCTCGGATAATTATGAAAATATGCTGCTATATTAAGATTTTTTTTTGCTTTATTAAAAAGGCACTCAGATTAATTTCCATTATCTATGCAGACCAGGGGAAAAAGTTCTCAGAGGTCAGAATACCCAGCTTAATGAAGAATTTTCTTAGGAACCTTGACTAAATGAAACTTGGTATTTACATTCAATTAAAGATACTCCTACAAAAAAAAAAAAAAAGCTACTCCATTTTAACAGCTCTGCATGAAACCACACTGTTAATGTAAAAGGAGTTCTTTGAGTACAAAAGAGACAATAGAATTTAAAAGGTGAAAGTGGAGACTTTTTCTGGAGTTTTTCCTGAAATTAACTACCTTTCTTCATTCCACTCCTAGGAACAGTCTGAACCCCACTATATCGATCAGTTTGTGTTATCCAAATAAAACAAAAACAGTTATGAAACTGTTTACAGTGCTGTAAATCTGGTGTTTTTGTTAACGCAATGCTTCCTCACTAACAGAATTGGCTTGTCTGTAGAGCCATCTCCAAGGACAGTTCTATACTACAGAAAATATGAGATAATCCAAAGTTATTCTGAAAACACAAGACTCTATTGATTTCAAACAATCAAATTTCCTAAACCCATTAAAATGTTTGTGCGTTTCAGATGTCACCTCAGCATTTAAACCATTAGTTTCAGATAAAGAAATAAGCACTGAGAGTTATCCAGTGTTGCTAGGGAACTCGACAGCACCAAGGAAGAGTCCAAAGCATTTCAGTAACTTGTGAAAGGATTTCACCTGAGCTTCTAGGTACTTAAGGCATCCTTACTGGGTTAATGGATTGGAACGTGCCAAATGGTGGCATGAACCCTCATCTGTTTATCTGAGGGAGAAAGGCTAAAGGACTCTCAAAGTATGCTCTGGAAAATGAGTGAACGTGTAGGAAAACGGTACAAATTGATTAGGACGACTCCAAAACATATACAGGGAAGCATATTGCTGCTAAACTAAAATCAAACTACTAAAATTAAAAGTGACATCGGATTATTTTTTTTCCGTTCTTCCCCAACATTTACTCTTTCTGTATATACAGACGAATCATCTTAATCATTTTGACCATGCTGTTGAAGCAGCAGCTCACCATTTACATTTTTGGCGGATGGGAATAACTGTTTTCTCTAAGTTTCACATTCTGCAATTACAGCTTGTCCCCTATGTTTTCTTTTGCAGAAGTATGAGCTTCTATTTTACTGCAGAAAAAGGCATTGTTTTCCTGCACCTAAATTAGAGAGCTCTGTATCAATGACACGTCATCCTCATTTACTATTCCCCTTTAGTCACTGTCAAACTACTGCAAACAGTCAATAATGATCTACCCGCTGCTAAAAACACATTGCTAAGGGCAAATACTGATCTCTTCAGGCCCATTCAAAGCTATCTCTCAGCGATGCTTCTTTGTTTCTAATTGCATTACTTAATTACACTGATGTCTGACCAAGTTTTAATCCATTCAGTGGAGTGGTTTGTTTGTTTGTTTTATATTGTTCCACTTGAACAGACAAAGTATTGCCAGACTTCTGAAAATAATTTGCTCGGTGCTGCACAATGTTATCTTCAACAATCAGTTGAATATAATCCTGTCTTGTTAGACAAGATTTATTTTTCACGACCCCATACTAGTGATTATCAATTAACCTTTCAGTTGTTGATTAAATGATGTCCTGTTTCAGATATTTCATATTTCTGCCTAGAATCTCATGTCCATAGATCAAGGAAGACTTTGGAAAATTATAGCACAGTCACAGAAAAGGCACAAGAAATTTTAAAATATTTATACATGTAAAAATGAAAAACTAAGCAGTTTATTTAGCCAAAAAGAATAGATTAAGAGCTGACTTGGTCACAGCCTACACATAGACAGAAACTTAACAGCAGATAAAACAGAAGCCAACAGCCTGCAGTTCTAACTGGACGTATTCAAACTACAATAAGCTCAAATCTATCACAGGGTACTTAGTTAACAATTCACCAAGAGAGGAGGACCCTCTTTAAACACAGATTAATTTCTTAAGCTGGGAATTTGTTGGAAAAAAAAGATCTAAGTTTATGCATAAATAATTTTCATTTTAGAAAATATCATTCTCTTAGCAGTGGCCAGACTAAATAATCACAATGGCCTATGCCACAGCTTCCATCCATGCCATTAACATCTATTAGATATCAAAGGTCAGGATCAAAGGCATTTGGAGTTTTTCCCTCAACCAGAGAATGCTGAAAAGATAGTTAAATCTGAGAAAACATTTTACTACCAAACTCAAGAGCAGTTGAAAATTAAAATATTCCTTTAAACTGGTATTAAAGTCTGACCCTTATTAAATATCTGGGTCATCATAATGTAAGAAGCACAGAAATAATGAAAAAAATAAATTTTACTTTCATTTAAAGTTATAAAAATTTCAACAAATTTCTGTATGCTACTGTAATTTCAAAATTTGTTAACAGAGTTTTCATTGAGATTTAGATTCTCTTTAAACATTTTTCCACTTTACTCCCTTTCTGAAGCTATTTTTTCTTTCAGGTTTTGGGGGGTTGTGTGTTTGTTTTGCCTCAGATCTCTCCTAAATTTATTAACAAAAGCATGATGCCATTCTAGCTGGGGAGGGGTGTGAATGAAAAAAGTCTACAGCTGCATCCCTTCTTCCAGACATTTATCTGAACTTCCAAAGAGACATGATGGGGGAAAGGCATCAGTAAACAAACAATTCCTGGTGGAGTTCTCACAGAAGGAAAGGAGAGGAATGATCCTGTAACTGGGACTCTAGTTATGAGGCAAAGAAGTTAAGACTGGCAGAGCACAGGTTGACCAGAAAGTTGGCAGGTGGCAAGTCTGCTGGAGATAAAAGAAGCAGGCAGCGGCAGAAATCCTAGTCCCTACCTTCTTGTTGGAATAGTGTGGAATGTTTATTTTCAGACATTAAAGATTTAAGACTGAGTAGCATATACCTATGTGCATATATTTTCTCTTACTGTGTTATTTTTTCTGTTGCTAAATTCAGAGCATCCAGATGCATTTGAGCCAGTCGCAAGCCAGGGAATGTCAAAAAAGCACCAATAAGTGAACACAGAACAGCCAGGAACAATTTGAAGGTTAGTTTAGACACAGGACCCCTAAAAGAAAAGAAAGGAAATAAGCATTTTCTTGGGGAGGAAGTTGATGGGCGGGGTATCAGAGATTACTTTCAACTCAACAGTAACTAATATTTAATCAAAAAGTGTTCTACAGTTTTACTCTAGAATCACTACAACCATTCAGGAACTAAAATCAAAAACAAGCAAGTCACCTGGTTAACTACTAAAGTGAATAGCAAACCTAAGCCACTTCCTACAAGATGTTAAACCTGTTAGTAGAGCAAAACAAAAAAAAGAGTGATTTTATATTGTAATTAACAACAAACTGTGTAAGCTACTGGAATGAATTCAGTGGTTATTTTTCTAACAGAGGAACATATATATTACAGGTTTAAATGATCAAAAACAAAATGAATACTTTTATGATATACTACCTGCATTCTGCTTTTATCCATTAAAAAGCTCTGTCAAAATTATTGCTGCAGTTTTCCACAAATTTATAAAAAACATACATGTGTCCAATTAACGTGTCTCTTCCAAGTGACTAATGCTGTTTGTTTTAATGAATTATGCATTAAGTAGCAAGTACAGAAAAAAGTACCCAGGATGAAATGAATTATGGAATTAATAAACACTAGATTATACACAAAAAACAAGTGACATATAAATGGATTAAAGAGAAACAAAACCAATTCTAGTTATCCATGTGAGCTTTAGATTGGTAGTTAGCCTACATCACTTAAACTACCAAGAGACACCATCGTGAACTCAATCACTGCTGTAAACAGCCGAAGCACTGCAAAAAGTTTAAAAAATAAATGAACACTAACAGGAAAATTAATACAGAAGTTAGAAAACTTGCAGTAGCTTAGGAAAACCAGAGTGAAGAAAGGTTATGAAACACACAGGATTCAGTTAAGGGTTTTTCATTAGATTATTCGTATCTAGAAATGCTACCTTTTCTAAGTAGGCAAAATTTGAGACTTCTGTTCTTCAGAAATAAAGAAACCCCATAGTTCTGGCATGGTACTTGAGAACTTCCAAGCAAGAAATTCAAAGCTGAGCTCCCACAGTAGTGACATACCCCATAAACGCATGTTAGAGCCGTTGTGCAAGAACTGTGTTGTAGCAGAAGTCCATTTTACAATACACAAAAGCTGCCTGTAACAGCAACTGTATATAGAAGCAACATCACAAGCAACAACACCTTTCTGTGACAGTCTAAACAAAACTTGGATATCCTATAGCAAGCAGATGTATTTGTGTAAGAGGAAAACACTATTATAACTTGAAAATGTGACTGAAAGACAAACTTTACTCCTAGTGCCAGCTTTACTGCAAGCTCCGTCTGAAGCTTTTGAACGCTTACTCTCTTGCATACCAGAGGAACAGCAAAAAGAAGTTTATCTTCTGTTTTAACCAATCTTTGCAAAACTGAAGTACTGTCTAAGAGTTACCTTGAAAAAAATGTTTACAGTTTTGATTTTTTTTCCTTTCAAAGTATCAGTGTAGAAACTATGTCCAAACTAAAAAGAGAAAACAAAAATGCAACAAGATACTTATGAATACTAAGAAAGAACTTTCACTAATAATTTTCACCTCTTCACATTTTTAGAGGGACTGTAAGCATGTACCAGAGCAAAGCATGTGAGACAAATGCTTGCTAAGAAAATCCAAGTGGTTCAGCTATAAATGTAAATATAATGCAAATCAATGTATTTCCAAAAACTTACTGTGATTCCAAACCCTGCTTTTCAAGAAACTGCATAGCACTTTCCGAGAAATTTGAGAATCCTGCAGAGACACATACATTATATGTATTTTATAACAATACAGACACAGAATCCCTTGAAATAAAACGCTACATAACAGGACATCTTTTTAAAAGTACTCATATGCTATCATAATTCTTTCAGTCTTTGAAAACATCTTTTAATTCATGGTCATGAAATGTACAAATATCAAAATCAATTGATGAACTAAGTACTTTTTTTTTTTCTCAGTAGATCTTCACTTTACTATGCAAGGCAAAACAGGTCAAAAATAAGGCAAAGATAAGGAAACAACCTTGCCTGGAAGGTGAATATAAACAAACAACCCATTAATATCACAATATTTAAAACAAAGCAGGAAAAACATACAGGATATCTTTAAGAGTACGTATTCCAAAGCAAGTGCATCACATATAGAGTTAATATTAACATAGGTGTTTCTCAAAAATTCCTAAGAGACTTGAAATCATTTTTCCAGTCATGCAATGAATAAGGCCGTTAAAAAAAACACTAAAGAAAGGAGTTACCTGATTCCAGCCCAAACTCTAGATAGTTTTCCGTCACAATCAAAATTGCCATTGCTTTCACAAAGAAGAAAAAGCCAAAGGTGACGCAGACTGATCTTTCACCTCCTTCTTCCACTTTGAAATAATGGGTGGTCAATGAAAACAGTACCTTACTACACAAGAAAAAGGTCAAGGAAAATTAAGTTTGTAAAATAACTACATTTAAGAATTTTAGAAACCAAAACATATTTAAGAAACCAAAAATAAAACAATCGTTATCTTCAACGTAAAATATCAGCCCAAATGAAAAGTATTCCTAACTACATAATTCAAGATTTAATACATGCCAATTTCAAAAATCAAAATCTTACTTCTGAATGCAATAACTGTAATCGCACGGAAGTGAATAAATATGTTTTTAACCAGAGATGAGCCACAGATATTCACAGATTCACAGATTTCTCTAGGTTGGAAGAGACCTCAAGATCATCGAGTCCAACCTCCGACCTAACACTAAGTACTCCACTAAACCATATCCCTAAGCTCTACATCTAAACGTCTTTTAAAGACCTCCAGGGATGGTGACTCCACCACCTCCCTGGGCAGCCCGTTCCAATGCTTAATAACCCTTTCGGTAAAGAAGTACTTCCTAACATCCAACCTAAAACTCCCCTGTCGCAACTTTAGCCCATTCCCCCTCGTCCTGTCACTAGGCACGTGGGAGAATAGACCAACCCCCACCTCTCTACAGCCTCCTTTCAGGTAACTGTAGAGAGCGATGAGGTCGCCCCTGAGCCTCCTCTTCTCCAGGCTGAACAAGCCCAGCTCCCTCAGCCGCTCCTCGTAAGACTTGTTCTCCAGACCCCTCACCAGCTTGGTCGCCCTTCTCTGGACTCGCTCGAGCACGTCCATGTCCTTTCTGTAGCGAGGGGCCCAAAACTGAACACAGTACTCGAGGTGCGGCCTCACCAGAGCCGAGTACAGGGGCACAATCACTTCCCTCGACCTGCTGGCCACACTGCTTCTTATACAGGCCAGGATGCCGTTGGCCTTCTTGGCCACCTGAGCACACTGCTGGCTCATATTCAGCCGACTATCCACCAATACTCCCAGGTCCTTCTCGGCCAGGCAGCTTTCCAGCCACTCATCTCCCAGCCTGTAGCTCTGCTTGGGGTTGTTGCAGCCCAGGTGCAGGACCCGGCACTTGGCCTTGTTGAACTTCATGCAGTTGACCTCAGCCCATCGCTCCAGCCTATCCAGATCCTCCTGCAGAGCCTTCCTGCCCTCGAGCAGATCGACACACGCACTTAGCTTGGTGTCATCTGCAAACTTACTGAGGGTGCACTGGACGCCCTCATCCAGATCATCGATAAAGATATTAAAGAGGACCGGCCCCAGTACCGAGCCCTGGGGGACTCCACTAGTGACCGGCCTCCAACCAGATTTGACTCCATTCACCACAACTCTCTGGGCCCGGCCATCCAGCCAGTTTCTAACCCAGCGAAGCGTACGCCAGTCCAAGCCACGAGCAGCCAGTTTCTTGAGGAGAATGTTGTGGGGAACGGTGTCAAAAGCCTTAAATTCTTAAATATTCTTCCAGGACACACAACTCTACAGTGTACATGAAAACAGCAAGGCACAGGATGCTCCAACAAGCACTTCTACCAATAATGGGATAAAATTTCTCTCATTTCTAAAAGGAGAGAATTTCTACTCACGAGAAGTATGTGTTTGTCTTCTGCCTTACAAGAAATCATGACAAGTGCCACAGGACTGCTGCTTATATTGTGAGACGACTTTTACTAAGCAGAAAAAATATGAAAAGATGACACTTGTGTTTCTCAACTTCCACATGCATGTGTGTGAGATTTCTCAACTATCAAACACAATAAAATAACAGCATATTTAGTACTATATACAAAAGAAAAAACTATGCCATTCTCATTTTGAAAAAAAAAAATCTAGCAAGTCTGGTATGATATATTTAGTCTTTTCATGTAACCCCAGTGTCACAAATATTAACATCTAAGCCACCTGCTCTGTTATCAAACTGTTTTTAGTGCTTATTGAGCTATGCATTTCTAAACATAATTAGCTCCAAAACAAAACAGAAGATAACTAAAATTTCTGTAGTGTATTGCCAACACTTATTACTACAAGCTAAAGCCCACTGTATTTTAATTTTTCTTCCCCCAAGTGACAGGTATTATCCAGTTCATGCTTAAATAAACTACTGAGACATCACTCCAGACATTACCTCCTTAGAAAAAAAAAAAAGGCAAAAAAGAGACTTTGATCTTTTCATATATTGTTTTTTTTTCCACTACACAATAACAATCATCTATATTTGCATTTCTTTAAATACCGGAAGTACTTTAAGATGTAGATTATGTGAAAATACATTTTAGAGTTATCTATTCAATAAAACATTTAAACAGTCATTAGTATCTCAAAAAAATAGGTAATTATGCAATATTGCACTTCGTTAAACAGCACATATTTAGCATATATGCCGTTGTATTTCATTATTTCATTAATTATCTCAATATGCAATACTGCATATCTCAGCAGTATGAAATAATAAAATATAGCAATAAGCTCATATAAACAGTAAGTTGGCCTAAGCACAACATCTAACAACTCTTAAGTTCAGAGTAATTAACTTAAGCTCCCTTCAAACTTTACTGATATGGTATCTCATACCTGTGTCTAAAGGAAGACCTCATCCTAAAAAGAGATGCTTAACAGCTTACACAGACTGTTTTAGAAAGCTGTGTTTCTAACAGCGACCATTAAAAGAGCGTCAGGATGATTTTTAAATATAAGTTAGGCCAAGATAATTCACAACCTTGTAAACGTTTTTTCCAAAATGCAACTTTGATATATTTCACCAAAAATAATTCTTAAACCAAGTGCCTTTTTACAGGTAGGGATATCCAGAATAAATTGAAAATACACTTATTTCAAATCTCACAGTTATCCAAAGTACTTCATAAAGTTTGTGATAAAGAGTACTAACCTATAAACAGATTTTAAAACACCCTATTTCATGTTTTCAACTACGGGTTCTGCCTAAAGTAGCTAGAAGAAAGAAAAAAAAAAGCATCCTGATAGTAAATTCCAATTCTACTGCAGATTCAGTTCCCTGTACGTAAAATTAAGGATTACGCAAATTAAGTGTGACTGAAACGCTCTGTTAGGCAACAGAGGTGATTATTCAGCTGTTTTAGGAACAGAGAAAATCAAAGAATTACAGAACAGAAATCTGAGTACTATTTATGACTTCCTTTCAGTGCTTGCCCTATGCTTCAGGACCTACTGAAACAATAATTCAGGAGAATACTGTGCTAAATTAAGAGATTCCTTCCCCCCCTCCAATTTCTTTATTTTGGTCTCAAAAGAAAACATGCTTGTAGAACTGAAGCATGTATTTTTTAGAAAAATAAATTTATCTTTTAAGTTGATAAAATTCTGGAATTTTCAAATGATACAGTCCACTGGTATTTATGCACATGGCTGTAGAGAAAAAGATCCATCTCCAGTTCCTAATAAAATTCATAAAATTGTTGGATTCACAGGAGAAAAAACAAACTTCTATATTATTTCTAACTGCATGTATACTGAAAAAAAAAATTATAGTTTCCAGAGGTTATTTCAAGGTCTGATGACTGAGTTTCTCTATATAAACCTTGAGTCAAGTTAAAAAAAGGCTGTTGCTTTCCTTTGATACGGCCACTGATACATTTTCCAAAAGAAGCCAGTCAGGTTTCCTAATCTACAAATGAAATCGGGTTACTTAAATGTTTTAAGATGAAAGGCAGTTTTGCAGCTGGGAAGTATCTCATTTATCCTATACCATATAAATTCTCCTAAATACCTTGCCCTTTCAAGGGAAAGGGTTGAGTACAACACCTATTTAAAGTCTTACAACTGAATAATTTGACATTGTCAGTTGTTCTCAACAATGAATTTTAAATACTTGTACAAGTACAGCAATTTAAACATGGAATTATTAAGATGGACCATCTCTCAATCCTGTCTTACCCTACCCTCACCCACATTCTGTCACTAATGAAACATAAACCCAACACTCCGCAAGTAAGCTAAGAGTGCTTGTCTTTAGTATCTGAAGTCTTCCATTCGTTCATTAACCTCTTCCTCATTCTCAAAATGGGAGTCAAAGATGTTGGCTTTCATTAATTATTTCTTAAGCAGCATCTGCCTCTGTCTCCCTCTGTCTCTCTCCCCCTCTGACTGTCTCCTGAGACTAAACTGTAATTCCTGACTTCATCCAACCCAATAAAAAATACTGCCTAATAACATAGCTAATGTGTCATTAAAAGTTGCACAAGAGCCAGCAGAGACCTTCTTGTCAGTACCCAGCAGATCAGAAAACCACTTTTTGTACCATGGGTCTTTCCACTAACAAATAAGAGTCAATGGAGAAATACTTGGTCTGGACGCAAGCTACTGACAAGTCACTTCTTTCCAGAATTTGTATTGACTCTGCCATCCAAGAAGTTCTTACTCATTACAAGGAAAATTCTGCATACCATTAATACTTCAGGTTAGTCAGAAAAGGAATGTCTGCCCTTATTGTAAAGGCAGCATCTATTTTAACACATATCAAAAAGAGAAAAGTATTAAGCATATCCACAACTGTCAGCCAGATATAACCAAGTCATATCTGAGAGTTATAACCAAGAGTTCAGGTTTTACATAAATAACACCACCAGCTACAGCTAACAGAAGAAAAAAAAAAAAAAAACAACAAAGAAATCACTGTAAGACTCTGTGTTGAAAAGACATTTCCACAGAAGGATCGATTTTGAATATTCAAGTGTTGTATCTAACTTGACACTTCAACCACTTGTCAGCTGCTGAGGGAACAAAGAAGTTGTACAAATTCATTTTCTAACTTGCCTCCCCATGACCTGCACTCCTCCAGGACCTTACTCAACTTCTTTGCTTCATCATCTCTCTCATCTTTAAAAGGCAACTTTCCTCTCCAAAGCCTGGCTTGTTCTGTGGAAAGCAGTTACTTACTGTGCAAGCATCCACATCTGATACTGCTTTATTCAGTAAAAACAAATGCAACAGTTGCTTCTTTTATGGTTTGATATTGCCTGTTTCCTAAAATACTCTGCTTTTGTTTCCCTTATTTCCAGAAGCAAGTGTAGCTTTCCACAGATCACTGAAAACACAGTACCATCTCCGCTCCTACAGCTGCCTACACGTTGTATTTTCTATGGAATCTAAGAAATAAAAATCTAGAGTTATGCATTCATGCATGAAACTTTAAACTAAATGACTACATACATTATTTAGTTAAGGCAGTATCAGACTAAACATACCAGAAAAGTGGGCAGTAAATCACATGTTTCTTCAAAAATTATAAATACTATTTGTACAGAAATGCATTGTAAGGCTGGGCAAAACAATATATTTGTTAACATGTCTTGGGTCTACAACAGCCACATACTGCATAAGAGTATGACTTTTATGTTAATGTACATGTATTTTTTCCATAAACAGTTTGGAATAAATGTTTACAAGCAGGTGGTACCACCACGTACAGAGAGCATGTACAGCATATACATTACCTAACAATAGCACTAGCTTATACAACGTTTTTTCCAAACAATAAATATTTATGTATTCTGCAAACCAATAGTTCAGAGCTTTCTATGAATTGCAAAACGATGTAAGCTATTTGGAACTGATAGAATGATTTAAGAAAACAGAAAAGGATACACTGCAAACGCCAAGACAAGCAGACACCACACTACACTGATATTCATTTCCTGTGAGGGCTTCACAATACTGTAATAGGCTTCAGTCACCACATACACAACTGTAGCTGCAACAGTAAAATCCACCAGCCACTGATACTCAGGGAAGTAATGCAATGCTGAAAAATACAAATTTGCAAATGTAATAAAAATGTGATATTTTTAATTTTAATTTTATTGACATAAACAGTGATGATTAAAGTTTGTTTTCAAGTAATTGAGGTCTAGACAGATCCACATTATCAAAGTTAAGAGCATCAACAACAACAGTCACATTTTCCATTGAACGATCTCTCCTCTTAACCTGAGCCTCTCTCTTTACCTCTCTTAATTGATACTGGGTTGCTATTCAGCTATTTCTAAGCCTACCAAAAGATTTTTACAAATTTTTGTAAAAAAAAAGATTTTTACCAAAGATTTTTACAATTTTATCATCCCAGCCTTTATATATTAACCTCATAATTTCAAAGAGCATACCTAATTCAGATCTCAACATCATAATAGAAAATGGCTCTCCGCTTAATTTTAGTTAGAGTTTCTATGTAAGGGTTATGATTCTCATGTTCAAGATTAAATGTTCACTGGCAATTGCTTAATGTATATACACATACTTCTTCACTCTCTTAAAAAAAAAAGAGTAAAACACTCACGGTTTGCTCAAGACACTTAATGCCATCATTTCAAACAAAAAACAGTAATTGAAACTTCCAAGTACTTTTTTTTTTAAAAAAAAAAAAGTTTTAAAAGAACTCTGCATTTCTGTCTGCATCTATTTGCTCTTACCTATAGTGTCCCTTTCAGTCACAGACTTTGTTTCCAGATGAAGATCAATGTCCTTTGGAATGGTTAGAGGTTTGTTTTCAATATGACCATTATATTTCCTACAACAATAAATAAATAGATAAATAAAATATACACAGATAACGCAGTATCGACTTTTTTTTTTTTTTACATAATGGCATTTCAAATTTAAGTCTGAAGACCATTTTTCCTTTAAATGCAAACATTTTTATCTATCTGGCTAAAAGCATTAATTCAACTTCAAATATGAAAACATCTCGAGAAACAGCAACACATGTCAATAATTAATAGCTTTATCTCTCAAGGCTCTGACATACTACTGTCATATACTGTCTCATACACACATGGGTCTCAGTGGCTTCTATATGAGGGGTCCTGAGTATGTAGTAGGACAAGACCTGGTGAGCGTCATTTACTCCAGACTAATTTTCTCTAAAGGAAGCTTTCGCTGTTCAGACTGTCAGGGAGCTATAGAGTGGTCTAAGAAGTTATGCCAGTCTCAACAGTTTTGTGATCTGAGTACATCTACAGAGCAGAATATATTTGTCCTGATAAACAAACACCCTGACGAAAACCAAAGCTAAATTAAAGACTCCACAGTTGAGGTCCAGCCCAGGTTCCTCTCCACACCAAAATAAATAAATAAAACAAATTTCCCAAATTAGTATTAGGCCCATTGGGGCCTAATATAATATCAAGACTGTTGCCTAAACTGGACTAACCTAGATCCTTGAAAGATGTATCTTACCAGCCATCAAGCAAAGTGAACTATAAGACAGTTTTATAATCTAAAAGGTCATGTACAGAAATACTATAGGCTTACTTAGACATCATCATTCCCCTTTTCTAGTTCCACTGAATCAGCTTTCAAATATGGTATAAACAAAAATGTCGTATATAATATGATGTTTTGTTTCTCAAATTGCTAGTTAGAAGTAACAGTTTTAAAGAATCTTCCCTCCCCCCCCGCCCCAGACAACAGACAAATAAAAACCAGAAAAGATATTTAGAGCACCAAGTGCATTTTTATCTGGAGTTCTGAAACTATATTAACATCATAAGCTTTAAAATAAGCCATACCACTACACTTTAAATTGAGGATGCTTGTAAAAGAGCTTGAAAAAAGTTAAGTTACATAAAATGGGCTGAAAGATCATCACTAACCTAGGTAAAACTTACTTCATCACTATATATAAAAAAATCATTGAAGCAGATCAAAAAATATTTTCCCAGGTTCAAAAAAAAAAATCAAAACAACAACAACAAAAACCACAGAACTCAAAAAAAAAAACCAAAATGGCTAGAACAAAACAGCATTCTTTGAATGCTTTAGAACAGAATTTAGAATTCTTTAGAACAGCAACTCTGAAACCAGAAAAAGGAGAGGTGGATTTTCCACAGAAAGAGCTACTACGATAAGCAAGAAAAAGAAAAATCAATCAATTGTGAACATACTTTTAAAGAATAAGATCCTCTCGGCTATCGTGTGAGCTGAGAATACAAGCAGAAGGCATCAATAAATGCTATTTTTTCAGATGATACTGATATTACTATCACCCAAAGCACAAGAATTTTAATGGATATTAAAATTATATTTTAATTTTAAATCCTTAAATATAAGGATGGAAATACAAAGCACTACTCAAAAATTTCCTGTACACAAGTCTAAACGAGAACTTGTAGCACTGCCCAGCTGCTTGAGTGCCCAAGCTTCTGCGTGCTTCCCTGTCCCCCGTTATACTCACGTTCTGCTGCGTGCCCCCAGGAGTACCATCATCATGATGAAGATGAGCATTTGGATAACTGAAGTCATTTCAGATCAACTAAATTCCTACACTTTAGTCATCCCAAGGGACCCATAATCTAAGAGACACAGGACATACCCAGGATGTCTAACAGCTTTAATTCTAAGTAATTCATAGTAGCTATGGACCTTTTCATTAGCCTAACAATTTAATACAACACAAACAACTCTGAAACAAAAAATCCACCTAATGTTCATCTGCGATGATAACCTATAGCATAATATTCTGAAATGTAATACGCATTGTGTAAAACAGACTAGTAAAATACAAGTTCACACAACAGCTGTTCCCAAGGCTAATTTTCAAACAAGTTCCTTGGATCTCCTTTCGCCATTTTTTTCTTATTACTTCAAACTGAAAAATTATTGAAGGAACAGGCACTACATTTCACAAGACTAAAAGCTTGATGAAAAATATTCTTTAACCTGAAGAGACATGGAAAAAAATCAAATAAATGTGTTGTTATTTCTCCTGCTCTGTTTCACATCCCCTTGGTTCAAAAGAGCACTGCATTCCAGTTGGTGCAACCTAAAGAAGTATATCCAAGCCAATTCAATAGGAATAGTTCCTACTTTAACAGTAGGTCAGTAGTTCTCCAACAGCAGCAGCTTCTTTAGAGGGAACAGAGGTATATCCATTGACTGAAAAGTAATGATATTTTTGTTTTACAAAGGCAAAGCAATACAAGCAGCATTCAAGCCTCTGTATTACTCTCCTGGTTCCTCTGAGGTTTCCTATCCACCTGTTAATAATGTTTACCTTAACACAAGCAACTACCTATTTATTACAAATGTATTTTCTTGGTTACATATTAATGTAGTAAGATAATTATGTCAATCATAATAATTGACACCAACAAGATTTGACTGCCTAGACACAACAGTATAACATCACATTTGAAACATTATATGCAACAGCTTAATAGTTGAAAAAAGACTTAATGTATGTATAGGTGGCTTATGCAACAGGTTCCTATTATGTCTCACAGTAAATTTTCCAAAGATTATGAAGTTTAAGCTTACATGAACTTGTCATGCTTTCACTCAGCAGAGCATGCAATTGCTCTGTTGAAAGTGAGAACACACACACATGCTTTGCATGGAAGAAGACTGGCAACACTGAGGAAAGACATTAGCAAAGTAAAATTGTTTTGTAATGTGATTTTTGTTTAAGGCTCCTCTTTGTGGACTTAAAAATGTAATTAGGAAGTATCACTGACTAAATGGACAATTATAGATTTTATTCACAATTCTATTCACTTTTTTTTTTTTTGCTTCAACTTGTTAACGGAAAGTTGATAGATAAAGTGAGGTTTTAAATTAAAGTTACTTAACACTAAGGTGACAACTTAGTTCTTTACCTCAAAACACAGCAAATAAAATTCCTAGCTATGTAACTTAAAAACTTTGAAATTGAAAAAAATTGCACAATTAATAGATTATAGGTGAACTTTGTGGATTATCACAGGTGTTAGGAATAGTAAGAGAGCAAATCATATTGGAATAAAAGACAAAGGACTACAGAAAACCTCCCGGATTACCAAAAAGAAAGACAGAATGTTTTTGTATTTTGTTGTTTGGTTTAAACATAGCCAATTCAGAAATTCTGCACCACAGCAAGCTCTAACACACCTAGCTCCACCTCCTCCAACTGCTCTTGCTGCTGTTGTACTTTTGGTGAAGGTGTTCCAGATCCCCAAGACTGAACAGGAGAAACCTGTTTCCAGGGGAATTTGAAGGACAGCTTAAAAAAGCCAAGCTCTTTTAGCCTCCTCTTGTAGACAGGCTGTTTCCTGGATGATCCCCGCCACCCTGCAGTTCACCTGTTCAAGTCTGAATTCAGTTTTTTTGAACATGAGTGATTAGAACTGTTCACAGTAATCCCAGTCAAGTTCTATGAAAGTGCCCTGTGCAAGAGGATTACTATTTCCCTCTCTCTTCTACTAGAAATACCTCGCCTAATACATCCTAGGAGCGCATTTACCTCTTTCATAGCTAAGAGCAGTGGTTCAGTATAATCCTGCGTTCAACTAGTACACTCAGATCTTTCTTCTTTTGCTCCAGAATGAAGAGCTCCAATCCTACAGAAGATTTGCTTTCCTCAGTCTCCATGAAATGAATAGATTCATTAACAAAGTCCTTAGCAATTTCACGAGCCACTTTTAAGGACTGAGATTTATCTAATCCTGCACAATTTGGACATGTTCAACTCTCTCTAAACTGAAAAAACAATTCAGTACAGAGCTGTGGAAATGTAAGCATTGTAGTTATATGCAACATGAAGTTTTAGAGCCACAAAGACATAAGATTGACAGCAAAGTTGTTTTATGGATGATATTAAAAAATGGGGGGGGGGAGGAAGGGAATGATGAATATTTACCTATCTTTTTTGCTCTTCCCTCTTTGTTTCCCTGCAAGAATCCGTAGCTCTTCTTCAGTAGGATGTTGATACCATCGTAAACTAGTAAAAAAGAAAATCTCATGTAAAACAGTGTCAGTATCAGCAACTTAGTGATTTAGAAAAAAAAAAACAACTATGCATCAACACAGATCTATATGCATATTGAAAAAACAGTCATTTGCAATACCTAAGCAAAATACCCTTTTAAGCGTCAGCACTGTCTGAACCAAACAGCCACAGCTAAACTTCAGCACTCTTCAGGATGAGTCACTAATTACATAACATTAGAAAGCTTTACCATCATCCTTCACAGCATGCCCTTCATTTCTCAAAGTAAATAACTATTATCAGTCTTTCTTCTTACACAGACCAGATCGTAACATCTGTATTTCTGTCCTAAACAACACCCCCCCCCTCTGATAACTTCAATCTAACTAGAAAAAGGAAGAAATGAACACCGTGGCTTACAAAAGCACAGATACTTATAAATTAAAAGTATGTAACTGCAGCCTAGAAAGATATTTGCATGTTCTATTATTTTATTTATGGATTTCACACTTAAGTGTTACTTAAAAAAACAAAAATCACTAATTTTCATGTAGTTGAGCTGTAAGATTCTCCCCTTTCACGAGTCAATGCGTTATCCACTTATTTAAAAGGCAAGTGGTGGCAAGGGAGTTCTGAAGCGGGAAAAGAGAAATGGTTCAGTCTCAAAGATTTATCCTTCTTTCTACGCAAGAACCACAGTAGCTGAAATAAGGTCTTTCCCACATGGCAAAAGTGGGCTGCCCTTCACATTTAGGAAGACTGTCACTCTGATTTCCATGTGAAATGCTAAGGTAGAGGAGCCCAACTACAAACAGCAACAGACTTGGAAAATTTATTCAAATATATGTGGAAGTCCTTTTCTGGAGAAAGCCACTATTTTGTGTTACAGGTTAACACAGGGTAATAATCAGAAACAGCCATAACCATCATTATTACTCTGGTTAAAAAAATCTCATCGAGTAGGACCACTCAAATCTACATCAGTGAATCTGAGATTATTATAGCCAAAATTCTTTACCTGTTTAGTATACTAACACAAATCAAGGATACTTAACAACTTGGCCTTAATTACACTACAAAATTGTGTTGCAAGTGATTCATAATTACAACTAACAGGATACAAGAGGGTTCTTTTACTAAATAAATCTTACAGCCTTCAATTTAAAATGTTAAAACCAAAAGATTTCAAACATTTTCATAAAGGTAGAGCTGAAAAAATATTTAGTTTGTATTTGCTTTAGCTTATGCATGTTTAAAGCTGAGACTACCCTGTAGCTTTGATAGATTCAAATTAATCTCAATAGCAAGACCAGCACAGATATGCCCTAGTTAATTTGAATACTGTCATTAATAAATGCAGAACAGTACACCATTTTTCTCCTGTCTTCCTACAGTGGCTTTGAAATAGAAGGACAGAAGAGGTTGAGCAACCTAAAAGCAACATTTTGGTAGAGACAGTTTTACTAGTTAAAAATGCAAAGGCCTATGCAGATACTTAATATTCATTTAATTAATATATGTGAATATTCATATTCTGTTGAAGCTCTGAAAGCAGCATCATTTGAAAAAAGTTTGCATTCCTTTTCAAATATAAGTAAATTGTTTTTCAACAGTCAATACTTGTTCACTCTGCAACTGAATAGATTACCTTGTACCCACCCTAAGAACTCTTAGATTTTGAAATGCCTTTCTTTCTTTTAATGGACTTTGAATGCACACATGCAGGCACCTTGAAACCAACTTTTCTTAGACAACTTGGAGATGCTGGCTTTACTGGTAACGTGTTTATCCTCCCTCCCCTTTGGTGAGAGCTCTCTCTTGTAGGTATTTCTGATGACATCACTTAGAAAAGCCTCCCACCTCTTTGGAAAAAAAACATTTAGGCCAAATAACTTAAACCACAGATTAGCTGAAATATATTGACAAGAGGAAGGAGGAAAAGGTGGTAACATTTCCTAGGAAAGCTGGACTGCAGCGTGTGTGGTGTACATATACATGTGTATAGCACTCTCCACTGCCCCACTAACACAGGTCTGTCAAAGAAAACACTTGTTTGCAAATGTACAACGCTAAGGAAAATATGTTAACATAAACTTGTCAGCTAAAATAAGAAAATAACCATTTTTCTTTCTGACAGTTAGATTCAGATTCCTGTTTCAGCAAAGCTTATGGCTTGTTTTCATTTCTGGAAAACAGACGTATTTCTGTCTCTTCACATAGCTCTTGTATTCCGAGGGTTATTCACAATGACTGAAACTACAATGCACTAAAATAGTTACCAGATAAATAGAGCACTGAAAAGCAACAATGAGATTTGCAAGGTTACTAGCATGAAAAGCAATAACAATACTCCCATTGACTTCAGTGGGAGCACAAGTACAAAAAACTTGCTTTATGTACTTATCAATCTGTAGGTGTGCAAAGATAAAGAGAAAAGGATGACAAAACATACTTGAACAGCAAACCTTTCCCTTTCACTGGCACAAGGTATGCCTTAGAACAAGGATCCAGAAACTGAAAATTCCAGAAGAATGAAGAACAAGGGCTTAATATTGAACAAGTCTTTAAAAAAAAAGACAAATACTTAAACTCTGAAACCAAAATTTAAACAAATGTTTTAAATATTACATAAAAGTAGAAAATATTGTTTGAATTATCATTGATAAAAACACTAGAGTAGTACCACACCATAAAAAACAAAGGTTGCAGTTTCACATTTACTAAAAACTTTCAAGAGTTCACTTACAATGTAATACTTCAACAATGAAACTTATAACTCGTAACAATTAAGAGTATGATTCCTCTTTGTATCATCTGCCTGCCAACAAATCTGTTTTCCATTCCAACTAACAAGTAATACTTAAATCACATTTAAACAAGAGTCATTTTTCATTGGCCATTATTTGAGTGTTGAAAAGAGAAAAATTAAAAAGAAAAAAACACTGCTAATTCCAAGATGCAGAGGTAAAAAGGTAGTGGAAAATTGCACAAGACCAGTTAAGAATCCTGTGGAGCACATTATTATTCAAGGATATTCCTTCAGAACTCAAAGAGCAGAGATTTTGTGTTCTCAAAATTTTAACAATTATGAAAGACAGCATACTAACTTCTAATCATACAAAGTGTTCTTCTTCCCAGAAGAAAAAAAAACACTTTTTTTTTCATTTTTATTTTTTAATATTTAAGATACTGATTTATATTCAAAACAGCAGCTGCTTTTAGTTATTATGGATACAAACACACAGGGAATGCTCCCCTTGCAACTCATTATATCTGTTTGATCTATTGTTATGAAAGTACTATACTGAAATTTATACTAATCCTGTCGTATGAAGTATTAAAAAAACAGGATTCTTAATAAATGCCTACACACTCTCTATATCAGCAGGTGCATTGTTAAGAATATATTCTTTAGAGCTTTGTATTTAGTTTAGCTTTTCAATATTAAAGTATGCAGCTTTTGTCTTTAATAATGTAGAAGCTGGACAACAGCTAACTTTATGGCTGATACAATTAATAGCACAAACAAGGCTGTCCATTTCCAGCAGCACTGCTGTTATACCTTGAACCTGTAAGTCAGGTGTCACAGTGCTGTGTAAATAAAGTTCAAGAACAGTGGATTGCTTTCTTGGAAAGTAATTAAACTAGATTGGTATGTTCTACTGTTTCTACTCTGATGCATAATACCATATTCATATTCATACCATATTCACAAGCAGTGTAGATAGAAACCGTGTGTGTTTTTTTTTTATCTTACCTGCCACTGCAGAGAAGCCAACGAGCAAGAGAATAATGAGGTATGATCTTCTGTATGACACTAGCCATTACCATGGTCACCACCAACTGTACACCTATCACACCCTGTAGAGGAATAAGTTAAACAACAAGTCAGTATGCGTTTTTAAAAAGTGCTGATGAACCTTTTTGTTTGTTTTTACATATTGAAAGCACCTTCATATCACAGGGATAACATTTTTCATTTCTTTTTAAACTAGATAGGAGAAAAATGTATATGCTGTATCAGTTTTCAATAAATCACCTGGACCTTGCCATCATCAGTTACGTGTTATCACCTAAAAGAAGAGGTTTGGTGGATCACAAGGCTAGTAGCATCAGCAACTCTCTGACAGATGATGCTGCCTACACCAGAGCGCCTCTGCTCACCAGGTTGTGAAGCTGCATCTTGACATGGCACTCCACGGTACGCCACACCTCGATGTCACACCACCGACTGTGACTATAATCTTGCTCTTTGTGGTCATTTCAGTTCTGGCATGATTTAAGAGTTGACACCAAACAAACCCACTGGACTTAGGAATTTACAACATCTATGTCTCAAAATGTCAATCTTCTATTAGTACAGAGCATTTGCTCCTTACTGAAATAAAGGAGCATACGGTGAAGGGAGGGGAGGGTGCACAGGAATGCACATGAATAACTTCACTTTATCACCCAAATCTTGATCAAGATTTGGCACTTGAGCAGGGCCGGCAGTACTCTCACCCCTTGTCACTCAGCAAGCTTTAATTCTGACTGTTAGCTCTTGCTTGTTTGTTGTTGCTTTATTAAGCAACGTTAAACTTCTCAAGCTAAATAACAACGAATGCAACGTTGCATTACATTACTTTAATCCTGCACATGAAATTCTATCAATTAATACCATGTTAAAAACATGAAGTATGTACATTTTATTTTCTCGTACTTCCAAGACTTTCAAACTTAACATATAACAAGCAATAGAAGAAGAAAAACTATCCAACCGATATGAGGAAAGTTCACCAAAACATGGCACTGAAAAGACACAAAGGATCAGCCAAATAAGATATTCTCACTCTTTCAAACTATTTTCGGGAATGCTTTCTTGTGAAATGGAGTATATGTACATTTTCAATTAGCACACAAAATACTACATTTAAGAAGTGGTATGTACATGTTTATCTTTACATTCATTCTCAGACATCACGTTTTGGATATTGCTAGTTACTAACAATGCCTTGAAGAGAAAATATTTCTGTCTGCAGTCGTACAAGTTGGGAATTACAATTCAGTAGCTCTGTATTGACGTAATGTGTAATAGAAGATCAAGAGGTAAAAATATTTCTATATACAGAAGCAGTATGCCATTAACCAGTGGCAGAGAAGTCATAGATGGGCTCACTTTTTTTTTCTTCTTTTAATGTTCAAATGGAATATTCTGTATTGTGCACATTGCCTCTTGTCCTTTCACTGGGTACCACTCTTAAAAAGCCTGGCTCCATCTTGCTAATTCCCCACCCCAGCTCCCATCAGGTATTTATACCCCAGGACAAAATCCCTCCCGAGCTTTCACCAGGCTGAACGGTCCCAGCTCTTTTAATATTATATATAAAACCCCTTTTGATATTTCAGAGTCTCCTTGTTGCAGCCTCATTTGAAAGAGTAGGATTGAGTGGTAGTCCTCACAACGCTTGGTAGCCTCTTCATGATATCACAAATGTGAGCCCACAGCAGGCAGCAAACCTCGCTAGAGATTGTCCAGACAGCAAATGGGCGCATCAGAGCCTCTGAGCAAGTAATCTCCAGTTATGAAAACCCTTTGCATTTTTTTGGTGATACTGGTCCTAATACAGGTGGTTGGTTGGACCTACTTTGTAGATGACCTGACCCCAATTCCACCTCCTGCATACTTCCCATGTTTGAGTTTTGCAATGAGCTGTATGTTCACCCACATGTATCATGTCCTGCATATCATCATCTATTGTTCTTGAGCTTGAAAGAGGTGATCCCTGAAAGTCAACCAGCTTTCACAGACACCTCTTCTCTCCAAGACCATGCTCCACAGGATTCTTCCAGCTGAGGCCTGAACAAGCCAGAGTCTGCTGTCCTGAACACTAGTTGTGAACCTGCTATTTGCCTTGTTTCCTTCTCCCAGGATCCTCAAGTCTACCATTGATGGTTACTGCAACAAAGGCTGCACCGGCGTTCACATCACTGACCAGTTCTTCCTTGTTTGCAAGTCTGAGGTCCAACAGAGCACCCTTCCTCATCATCTTCTCAGTCACCTGTGTTAGGAAATTGCCATCAACGCACAGCAAACACCTCCTGGATTGTTTGTACCCTCCTGTGCTCTTCAGCAGATGTTGGTGTGGTTGAAGTACCCTGTGAGAACCAGTGCCAGTCACACGAGGATTCTTCCAGCTGTCTGAAGACGGGCTTATCTTCTACACGTTTGTGAATAAGACGTTTGTGTATAGCAGACACTGACATCACGCACATTGCTCAGCCCTAATACAACTCACCCATAAGCTCTCAGACAGTTCACTCCTCATCCCCTGGTACACCTCCATGCATCCCTGCTGCTCTCAAGCAGTGAGTCTCCCTCACATCCCAGTGAAATCACAGCCACACCAACCCCTCATGTCCCCTTTGTTCCCCATGCTGCAGGTGTTACCATACAGTCGCATTAGAAATGCACCAATTGTACTAATTGCCCAGAAGAGGTATGAGAGCTTCTCCCCCTTAATGCTGACCTCGTTATTTGTGTACAGGCATTCCCTTATTTATGTTTATACATCAGTGGGCCCCATTCTGCCCGGATCAGTTGTTTTCAAAGACTTTCAGACCACCACTTTCTCCTCTTGATTTGTGAGTCACCACCTCTTTCCTCCATCACTGCTCATCTAAAGCTCTCCTCACCCGGTTCGCCATCCTGTTAGCAGAGATGCTTTTTACCCCCACTTGATCAGGTGGATGCTGTCCCCTCCTCACGGTCTTCAATCTTCAGACAGGAGTCATAAAAGTCTTCAGCATGGTCATGAAAGTCAGGTCCCTGCCACAGACACCTGCTACATAACTAGCGGTTAACATAATGTTTGTTTAAATAAAGCACAAATTGTGTTGTCAATTCTGCTTTTATGAAAATCATAGATCAGTTGTTATAGGCAACGTCCAGTATCATCTTTAATGAAACAGGACTGAAGAAGATCAAGATAGCATGAACTACCTTTTTCCATTTGCAATCACTTAGAACAAACTCTATCAAACATTTCATAATGAGGTTTCAAGTACCACTTAGAAGTATTTCCTACTTTGCTGTAACTTGAAATAAGATGTTTGGGTTTCTTCAGCTATCAAAAGTTCCTTCAGTACTCAAGCCTCTCTTGCATCCTTGAAATTTCAACTGCTCCTTTACATTACTCTCAACAACTCTCTGACGTACTTCAGAAGACCTTACTTTTGCTTATGATCCAGCTTAGTCCTGAAATCTGTATGTATTTTTTTAAACTTTGCATTTTTATTACGGATTCTTGGCGTCTTGAAGTCACGCAACTAAAATAACTCAAAACCATTCCCTACCCAAGGGGATGTATACCTAAAATGAAAGGAAATGTTATTAAAACAATCTGTCCGCATAATATAATTGATATGTTTTAATTACTATATTGCTCGTCAACTATATACCCTTTTTACAAAAACCTGTTTACCAAACCATACTTGTTTACAATACAAGAACGTTTACATACTTGTCTGAACTTGTCTACAAAACCATACATTTCTAAAACCAAGTGTTTATTCTGACCATCTTAGGAGAAGCCTAACTATTTCTCACATTCAAATAATGGGACAGGAACACCACTGTCCCTCGACCTAGCTTGTTTGCTGAAGTCTTCAACTAAAGACAACTAAGAGGAGAGAAAATGATGCAAAGCAAGGCAGTTGTTAAAAAAAAAAAAAAAAAAAACACCACAACAACGTAGGAGGTCCACTAGCTGAGCTAAAATGTTCGCAATTCAACAGACTATTTAGAAGTGCCCCTACAGAAACCCATTTCTTTACTCGAGTGAAGGCTGCAAGTCCTAACTGATCCCATTAGGATCATTCTGTCTTAAGCAACTGAATCCTCCACACATCCCCCCCGCTCCCTTCAGCAGGAATTCACCATGCTCACTCCCATAAAGGTTGCTCCTGTGTTCCTTAAAAACAGAAACACCTACAAAAATATTTCAGCTTGCAACTGGAAACAACCTAGCAGGTTTTTAGGAATGAAAAAAAAACAAAACACATAAGAGCAGCAACAATACTGCTAATTTCGATTTTAAGTTCGACTTTGAGATAGGTATTGCCTTCTGGTATCTTTCTACATTTCAAGCAATTAATAATGGATATACTCACTCGTGCAATCAGTGCATTTTTCTCTTGATTTCTGGATGTTTGTAATCAGCCAAAACCAGTAGGTTACCAGAGAGAAGCTGTCACATGAAATTAAAAAAACGTGAGTGGGCACTATGCCCACTCAAAATAACACATGTGCAAAGCACAACTTTGTGCCAACTCTTCTACCTGCACATACTTACAAACTACTTATTTACACGTGTACTAGTACTCTCTAGAAAAACCCACACCATCCCAAACCATCTCAAAATTGCAACATGAGGTCACAGCACTTTCTCCTCACAGACAACCACAAAATAGAGAGTTCATTCCAATTTGGGCCCTGTCTAGAAAAAATCTCACACATGCTTTTAAGTCTTCTTATTACCACTAATATCAGTTTAAATACACAGCCGCTCATTTCAGGAATATAAATGCAGATTAGGTATTGGTGGGAACCAATACCTTATTCTCTGTTGACACACTTTAAATTAGAGGAAACAGAATTTAGCATTATGCCAGAAATCCACAACTTAAAAAAAAAAAGAAATCTACCAATACTTAACAGAATATGACAGATATTTGAAGGAGATGCTGTTCAAGGACAAAGCAATTTTACAAGAAAAAGTCTTTCATAAAAGGCATCTTAGAGATGAGGAACTGTTGCACAGATTAAGTAAATTGTACAAACTTACAGAACAGTTTGTGGAAAATGGAAGAACTTGAGCTCATCTCCTACGCCTGCAGCATCCTCTGATTCCACATAGATCCATGTCCCTGCCATGATTCAGCTCTGCAGCTTGGAATTTGAAAGCCAAATTCAAGACACTGGAGATATAAATCAGTATCTTGCTGATCAGAGAAGCGTTTCTGTCAATGTGAACAGGGCTGAGAAGCACTCAGCCCAAAGGAACGACCGTCCAGTTTCTCTGCAAAATAGAGGCTGGCAAGCAACCCCGGGGTCAAAGATGAGACTAAAACAGAACAACCAGGGACTACAACGTTTAATAAATTTTACAGTTGCTGAAATTCTGTTTCAGAGGAAGATCTTTGGTCAGAGGCGTTTTAAAACTCTCAAGCACTGAATTCCAGGACCTTGAAAGAAGTAGGGAATTATTTCTTTTTCTTGTGCAACACAGCACACATTTTACAAGACGTTTTTAATAAAACGTAACAGAGAATGCCAAAGTGGTCTACAAGAGAGCTGTTAGCAGTTACATTAGAAGGTAAAATAGCCAGGCTCTTAAAGCCTTCAAAAATGATGATAAGCCCAAAAGGCAATATGGCAAGTTTGAATAAAGTATAACCTAGACTTTGGCCTTCACAGTCTATACCTCTAACACCATGTAAGTGGAGATGTTGTTGGTGATAACTAGGAGAACAAAAAGTAAGAAAAAGTAATTATGATAACATTACAATACTCTTATCTACAAGAGATGTGTACTTATAATACAACTACGGCTCTCTCGTAATAGTACCAAAAGAAAAAAAACAAACATTTATAAAAGTAGTACTTCTAAAGGACGTTTTTCTATTCATCATGAACTTATTTACAGAACATGCAAAACAAAGATAACCGAGGTTTATGCCAAGGCATGGCTTCAGCCTCATTTTGACCTTGCCCAAGGTTATTCTTGTAGCACCATGTCAGGGTTTTACCTCATCTTCTGCCCTCCAAGGTTTTGTCTCACCACATACCAGGATATTACTAATCCAGCGCCCAGCTTTTCTCAGGACTTTAAAACTACATGTCTGCAACAACATCCAACTCCAGCCCTGCACAGGGCCTTGGGTCTGAAGCCAAGAGCTGCACACAGCATGGGGACTGCTCAGAACGGCGTACCAGCAACACCACTGCACGCCCGAGAGCGCGGCCAGTAGCATCCAATCCACAGCTTCACGAACACAGTGTCGACACTTACTTTTTGAAGTGCACGTCTTGCAAGAGCAAGATTTTTACACGAGTGCACTGGAGTATCCTACAGATGTTAATGCAGGGCATAGCAAACTCTCCCCTTGGCAGCACACAAACGTACTTGAAAATTCATGACCTTTTTGGCAAGATGTGGAAAAGCTTTTATACTAGTAGCAACCCGCAAGATTTCTAGGATATAGCCAATACTCCTCTCTTACACAATTCCAAAAGCGTGATGGTATTTGTGGCACCTTAGAGCTGAATACAATATATTTGAAATGCCACTTAATCAATGGCACATTGTGGCTCTTACTATTAAATCAGACTTTTCCACAGGCAGAGTTTTCTCTCTATGTACGCATACATGCTCAAGCTGAAGCTTGTATAAGCAGAACAGTGCTCTGCAGAAATGCAAATGCAATTCAAGATTGCTTGTTAAGTATCATAAAATATTACACGGGATGGTCAAAGAAAACTGAGCTCACTGTGCAAAGTCTTAAAATGTACGCTTCCTATGAAAAAGAGTACTTTAACAAAATGCCTGTAAGCCAGACTGATATTTTATACAGGTGGCAATCTGAGACAGTGAATATCTTACCATCTGTAAATATCAAAAGCCCATAAAGCTGATTTTAGGAAAGACATCTACATTGAGACATCTCCTTAAAATTTGGATTTTTTCTTTGTTTTATGACCAAAATTTCCTGAATTTGTATTTTCCTACTCCTTCTGCTGTTTGCAACATAGCAGAAAGGAACAGAATATCAATCAGTGTGAAACAAGACGTGAGGAATTCCGGACTACCACCAAACCACTCACCTCCATGGGTCTTTCCCACCCAAGAGGTCAATTCTGCCTCGACCAGTGTCCTTCCCCACGTTCAAAGGAGAGTCACAAACTGGCAGATGGAAGCAGTCAGCAGCAGCACGACTGCCTTTGCATCAAGATGTATTTTCCCACCAACCGATTCTGTTTTGTTCTCAGTGGAACAAGAAGCACGAGTACTCTCTAAGCATCGTGATTACAGAACCAGCAAACATCAGGCAAGTCAAGTTATTGCTGTAGAAATCTCACAACCAGAACCAAGGCACTTTTAAAGTCATAAAATTATCATTATTACTGCAGCAACTGATAAAGAACATCCCTTAGGCAGAACTGAAACTTGATCTACTACAACGGAAAAAAAAAATCCAAGGTTAGATCTTATTGCAACTAACAGATTTTTAAAATCTAGTTTACCCATATTTTCCTAATCAAAAAACAAGCTGGATACTCTGAAAACCTCTCATCAAAACATTTGTTTTTTTTACATTGAAAGCTTTGCCATTACAAGGATCTTTCCAAGAACAAAAAGTTTAAAGACTCTCATGCTGAGCACTCCAAGCACCACGACCTCACGGTATTAAATGTTTATGTGAATTTTATATTTAAATGTTAAATGTAAACATCTTAAATGTTTGTGCAGAAGTGAAAGCTGTGAGCCTGCGTAACAGGCATTACAGCTGCAAAGGTGAGTGCGGGTGGCCACAACTCGGAGCAGTGTTTTCCAGTCGTTTTAGTGACTTAACTTGCACGCCCACTGATGCAAAAGCAACTGTTGCACAGTTCATTCCACCACTGACTTGGTGCTGGAGAATGCAGCTTACAGACAGCCTACACGCGGACTATGAAAAAATGTTTTTTCACGTATGCCACGGAACCACGGGCAAGGACCGTTTGTCCTCACTGCCAGCAACTAGCAAAGAAAACTGGAACTGACTTCTCAAGCCCATCAGAAAACAGAAAAAAAGCACGCCATTTATTAAAATAAGGGCCTGCACTGAAAGGAAAAGGGATATTTGTTTAGAGCTTTCCCAAATTATCTTGGAATGCAGAGATAGATGGGTGGAATACTGCAAATTACAGGAATTATTTCGATGCCTTGATATTCGGTATTCTAATCTCTGCAGGAAAGAAATGAAAAGAAAGGAAAAAAGGATGTAGGGAGGTGAAGAGCTACCCTTCCTTTCACGTAATGTACATGATCAAGAGACATATGTAAGTATTATTAATTAAATATCTCAATATTAGCAGAGCTGAATAGGTTTTTTTTTTTTTTTAACTTGGGTAGATTTTACCCCGTATCCACCTACAGACCCGCACACGGGGCTCAAGGTCTCCGCACAGCCTCCCGAGGGCGCGCAGAGCCCTCGGGACCGCGCTAATTAATTAATTAACCAATTAACTACCCCCCCACCGGCCGCTCACCATGCTGCTCCCGCCCGCCGCCGCCGCCGCCGCTCCAGCCGCCCGGCCCGGCCCCGCTCGCAGCGCATAAATCCGCCCCGCTCCTGTCGGCCCCGCTCCGCCCGGCCCCGCTCGGCTCCCGTGGGCCCGGCGCGGCCCGGCCCGGCCCCGCTCCGCCCCGCCAGGCCCCGCGCCGGCTGCCGACCGCCGAGGTCACCGCAGGACCCCTCCGCAGCCAGGACCCCGCCCCGCTAAGGGCTGCCCTCCGCGATGCCTGAGAAGAAAGGGATGTGGAGACGGCAGGCGGCGCCGATCCGAGCGCTCCGCGCGTCGCCCCGTTGGATGTTTGGGGAGGGGGTGCGAGGCGAGCCGCTCGGCGGTGCGCGGAGCGGGCACCGAGCCGGACGCGCGGCCCGACAGGCGCAAGGGGCAGCCGGAGCGGTGTGAGGGGAGCAGGGCGGTGCGGAGGGGGCCGGTGCGGCGCCTTGACGCATGCGTACTACTCACCGCCCGGCGCGGCGCACAGACGCGCATGCGCCGAGCGCCGGTGGCCTTGAAGGCACACGCGCCCCCTCTGCGCACGGCCCCTAACGGCCGCTGGCGGCGCTGTGAGGCGGCCGCTGCGACCGGTAACGTGTCTGAGGGACAGCGGGAGGCTGGGGGCTGATGACGGCTGTGATACACCCACTGAGTACCATGCTCTTTGGCCCGAGTGTCGCTGAGGTTGTTTGAGATACTCAGTTCTTTTTCTGAGGTGCCATGTTGCCGTAGGACTTGTTTTTCAAAGCCCACGATTGTGTTCCTGGCAGTGGCATGGGACAAAGGATATGTTTCCGGCCATCCCAAGGTTGCTTCTACCATTGCAAGTATGAGGCGCTTTCCTTCGTGGGTGTGAGGGACAGTGGGGGCCAGCAGGGCACGGGGATGGCACCGGGAAAAGGGAGGGAAGGCAGCAGCATGCACGGGGCTGTGGCAGCTCTGGTTTGAATCACACCGAGACTTTTTCTGTGGTATATTCAATTTATTTTATTGTTCTTTATTTCATCTCCCGCAGGAGCCCTGCTAGAAGCGCCGAGGGGGCGGCCTCTTGCAGGGCTGGGCAGAGTCTTGGGCACTGCTCGCCCGGGTGCGCTTCCTGGGGCGCCGGGACCCCCGAGTCGAGCGGTGAGGAGTGGAGGGTCTGCGCCTGCAGGCCCGGGCAGAGGGACCTGCTGCTGCCTCCTGCCCCAGCTCTTCACGGGGCTCTTCCTGCTCCTGGGGGTTGGCTGCAGCTGGGACTTCGCCAGGACCCCCACGCTGGAGCATGCTGGATGTGCCGGGGATCTCGTCCATGTCAGGGTCTTCAGAGCTGCTGGAGGGCGCAGGGCTGGTATTGAAGGCTCCCTGCGCTGGAGCAGCGTGCCCAGAAGCAGCTGAAGGGCTGTCCTCCTGCGCCCTGGCAGGGCGGCTGCTCTCGAGGCCCAGCAGCCTCCGTGCGTCCTCTCCGCAGAGGCCCACGATGGTGCCGACGAGCCCGTCGATGAGCGGCACGGTGAGGGGCCCCAAGGCGGGCTGTGTGTGCTGAATGATGGCGTCCCTGTCCAGCCCCATCACACACAGGGAGTGCAGGAGGAAGCTCTCTGCAGCTCTCGCCTGCCACCAGCGTGTCCCATAGATGGCTGAGAGCTCGCGGCGCAGCCAGGGCAGCACAGGGTCGAGGATGTCCCTGCGCTCCCTGAACAGCACGGCCCAGTCCTCGGGCAGGAGGCCGCCCACAGCAGCGCGGGAATCGGGCTCCGCATCCCTCTCCTCGGCTGGCACAGAGGACGCAGCCGGCGCTGCAGGGCTGTGGGGGGCGGTGGCGCTGCCTGCCTGGAAGCCAACAGGTACGGGCACTGCGGGAGGGGAGACGATGCATTCCAAGTAGTCCTCCTCTCCCCGCACGGAAACCTTGATGGTCCTCATGCCCGTCCTGCAGAGTGGGCAGCTGGCCTTCAGCTTTGCCCAGCGCTGGATGCAGCCCAGGCAGAACCGGTGGTTACATGGTGTCGCGTAGGCCACGTCCTTTCGCCCCTCCCGGCAGACGGGACACGTCCACGCCTCCTCTGTGGCCATGATCTTCACGTCAAGGTGTGCTGGGGAGAGCTGATGGTGATGAGCTACTCCCCTGCACCGGCACTGCAGAAGCGGGTATCGCGCACGCTGCGAGGAAGAGAGAAGGTCACTGGCTGTGCCCCGGCCCCTCAGCAGGAAACCCCCCGGCCCCAGCCCCACGGCTGGGTGGTCCCACGTCCCCCGCGGGCCGCCCTGGGGCACGTGGCCCCACACAGCTCACCTGCGCTGCTGCAAGTGCTCCTCACAGGGCCCCGGCTGCCTGAGCCAGGCAGGGCCGGGGAAACACAGGCACTGCCTGCGGGGACGGGCACTGAGAACAGCTGCCGACGGCCCCACAGCACAGCTCCAACAAATCCTTGCTCGGCGCTCCAAGCCTCGCACAAACGCTCAGCAGGAATCCAGGCACGAGCCAGGCTGGGACGGGCTCTGCCTGCGCCCCAATATGAGCAGAGAGGGCCGTGAGGTCACAGAGTCCATTGCTGGGTGACCTCAGAGCCCATCGCTCTGGGTGACCTCAGAGCCCATGGCTCTGGGTGACCCCCACAAACCAAAGCACGTGTCTGAGAGCATTGCCCAGACATTTTGTGAACTCCAGCAGGCTTGCTGCCCTGACCACTTCACTGGGAGGCCTGGTTCAGTGGCCAAGCCCCGTGTCAGTGAAAGATCTTGTCCTCACCTCCAGGCGGACCCTCCCCTGTCACAACTCCATGCCATTCCCTCGACTTTTGTCACCGTCCCCAGAGAGCAGAGCTTAGCGCCGGGCCCTCCGCTCCCCTCGTGAGGAAGCTGCAGGTCGCCCTCAGGCCTCTCCTCAGTCTCCTGCAGGCTGAACAAACGCAGGCACCTCAGCCGCTCCTCATCTGTCCTGCCCTCCAGACTCTTCACCACTTTGAAGCCCTCCTTTGGATGCTCTCTCTCTAAGAGGTTTATGGCCTTCTGATAGTGCCGTGCCCAAAAGTGCACACAGGACTCGAGCTGATGCTGAAAGAGCGCAGAGCAGAGCACAGCAATCCCTGCCCGCGACCGGCTAGCGATGCTGTGCTGGAGGCACCCCACGATGCCGTTGCCCCTCCTGCCTGCCAGGGCCCACGGCTGACTCACGTTCAACTTGCCGTCGACCAAAAGCCCCAGAGCCCTCTCTGCAGGGCTGCGCTCCAGCCTCTCCTCCCCCCAGACTGTCCGGACAGCCAGGGTTGCCCGTTGCCAGGTGCGCAATCCCTCACTCGCTCTCGCTAAACCTCATCTTGTTGGGGATTGCCCAGCTCTCTGATTTGTCAGGATCTCTCTGCAAGGCCTTCCTCCCCTCCATGGAGTCAGACGCTCCTCCCAATTTAGCATCGTGCCTAAATCGACACAAGACGCCCTCGAGTCCTGCGTGCAAGTCAGTTAGGACAACATTGAAGAGAACTGGCCCTAAAATGGAGGCCTGCAGAAGCCCCCTAGTGACTGGCCGCCAGCCCGATGCAACCCCATTTACGATAACCCTTGGAGCGCGACCCGTCAGCCACTTGTTCACCCATGGCATTATGCATTGCTCTAGCTGTGTGCTGCTCAATTTGTCCAGAAGGAGACAGTGAGAAACAATATTGAAGCTGTGCTGAAATCCAAACAGGTGCCATCAGCTGGCTTCCCTTGGCCAACTAGACGGTTGAGCACTTCCGAAAAGGAAATCAAGTGCGTTAAGCAGCACTTTCCCCTCATGAACCTGTGTTGGCTGTGATCAATGACTGCATTGTCCTTCAGGTGATATTAAGAACTCCCAGAATACTTTTCACCATGTTTTTACCATTTTTCCCTCCCAATTGATTGGGGGGAGTTGAAAAATCATAAAATAATAATAATAATAATAATAATAAAGAGAAAATCATATTCATGTTCATAAGAAGAACAGGAATAAAAGAATAGGGAAGGTAAGCGAGGCAAAGTGCAACCGCTGACCAGCTGCTGACAGATGTCCATCCCATCCCCAAGTAGCAGCCCTCATACCAGCCTGGCCTAGCAGTTCCTAGTAATAATTCAGCACCATGCCCTGTGTCAAGCAATATCCCTTTGGCCTTTTGCAACGTCCCTGTGTGAAGCATTTTGTACACAACAGATGCAAATCTGCTCCCATCCACTGCTTTCTCTGTTGAATGTAGAAGGGCAACATTGCTGACAAAAGCTCTCTTGCAGCCCCTAGTCTTACATCTCGATCCTTAAGCAAGCTGCATTTAAAAAGGAAACGGGAAAGGGGAAAGTGAAAAGGCAAAAGGGAAAGGGAAAGGGAAAGGGAAAGGGAAAGGGAAAGGGAAAGGGAAAGGGAAAGGGAAAGGGAAAGGAGAAATAAAAATTTAGGAATGGCTATACGGAAGGAGAAGCGTCTTTCCTCCACATTGCATATGGGGACCAAGACTGAAGCAAAGGAACCTTTGTGGCTGAACCAGAAGAATTGGAGGTTAATTTGAAAATGCTGTTCTCTAGGCCAAAGGAAAAAATGCACTGAACACTAGGTCAAGGCAAGAAATAGAAAGCTCTTCTTGAGGACAGAAATCTCAAAACCTAAGCACAACATCGGGGGAAGATTAGGGCTGTCCAGAGGAAGAAGAAATACCCACAGAGTGAAGTGGCAAACCCATCCCTGGCTGGAGTAGGGTTGAAAGTTGTAGCCTCTGCTTACACACACGATGGCAAGTACAGCAGCAGTCTCTGCGCAAAGCAGACTTTAAAAAGAGAACCCATTCCTAAACCATGGGAGAGATCCTTGACACAATAGCTCTCAAAGTCGTGAAGAGAGCAGAAGAGCGGTTTTGCACACAGCGTTTGCTGTTTCCATTGCTTGTTAGGGTTATGCTTTCCTTGTATACAGCATCTGCATACAGATGCTGCGAAGCTTCCAGGTCGCTCCCTGTCACTGGGTGAATTTGCACGAAGGAGAGTCCGAATGGAGGGAAACTGGGCTGCATGGACTCAACTACTAAGCCTCATGCTTAAGGAAGCCAGCGTCCTCCACAATTACACTTGGCAGTCGGTGCCTGGACGCTGCCCAGTTCTGGTGGCATAGAATCACTGAATCACAGAATATCCTGAGTTGGAAGGGACCCATAAGGATCATCGAGTCCAACTCCTGGCACCACACAGGTCTACCTCCAAATTCCGACCACGTTGTTATAAATTACGTAGCCCCCCTTCCTGGTACTGCGGCTGCGTCGACTGTTGCTAGGGGGTCGTCTCCTGTCCCTCTGGTGGTCGCACGGATGAAGGCCGTAGTCTTCCTCCGCTTGGTATGTGGTGTTTTTCCCTCCTTAACCGGTCATGTTGGTTTGTCTTAAGATAGGACAGTGGGTTATCAATTTTGCAGTTATAGTATTTACACAAAGTTCTCTCAACTTTCCGTCCGAGACAGCAACAGGCAGGGAGCCTCAAGGTCCTTACAGCCACCTGGCGACTCCCTTTGTTCCTTCTTAATATAGCCATGGGAAATAATGAACAAACATGCTTCATACACCACAATCCTTCCTTTTTCTTTTACTTACTTATTTTGTTCCTTAATTCCTGGTATGCCTGTCTGCTGAGCGTTAGAGTTTCAGCATCCTCACTCGTGGTTATGGGTTCATATTTGGCACTGATATGCATCAAATGTGCTGCCTCTAAACGGTTTTTTACAATCGCGATTACTCGATTCAGAATACATGGTCCAAAAGTTAGACTCAACATTAATAACAACAAAGGTCCCGCTATTGTCGACAGTAAAGTTGTAAGCCAGGGTGAATAATTAAACCAAGAGTCGTATCAATTCTGCTTAGCCTCATTTTCTCGCTTTCTTTTTTCTAATCCTTCTCTGAGCTTCATCATTGTATCCCTCACTACTCCAGTGTGGTTTGCATATACACAGCATTCTTCTTTCAAGGCGGCACATAATCCACCGTCTTGTAAATACACCAGATCTAATCCTCTACGATTTTGCAAAACAACTTCCGATAATGACCTTGCCGATTTGTCCAGGGCAGTAATTGACTGTTCAACTCGAGCTAAGTCTTCATCTACAGCCACACGTAGGGAGGTGAACTCCTGACTTTGTCTGACCAGAGAGGCAACTCCAGTGCCCACCCCGGTGCCTCCCAGAATTATCAACGTTGCCAATGTTATAGCCGTGATTGGTTCTCTTTTTGTTAAGTGGTTCTCTGCTACCGTGTGCCGTGTATATACGTACTCTTCAGAATGGTATAGAATTCTTGGTACAATTATCACCTGTATACAGAAATCTTGAGATACATTAAAGACTTCAAGTGATAAACAGGGGGTAACACCTATCGATGAGCAGACCCATCTAGCGTTGTTTGCGGGAATTAACCACCTTTCTTTACTTCCTGGTGTAACCTTCTCCGTAATACTGCATAGATGGAGCTTCTCACTAGGGATTGTACCTACACACCTGCCATTCCCAGTTACTTCCGTCAATGTTATTCCTACATCCCTCCCCCAATTGCATTGTGGAGGGTTGGGGTTACGTGAACGGGTGGCCTCTCCCAGATCCCCAGTGGCGTCATCATATGGAGGCCTTATATCAAGGCATAACCAGCAAGGTTTAGGGATGTTGGGAATTGTTTGATTCAATAAATAATAACTAGCATCCACGATTTTCCACATGTTATTCTCTGTCATCCCTTCATTTTTTTCATATTTTTGGCCTACTGATTTATTAATGACCTTCAGTGGTTTTGGGCTATTTGGAGTTCGTATTTCAGAAGCTTGTGTAGGTTGAATTCTTAAAACATTTCCTGACAGTTCTTGGTTTGGTCCTACCCGTTGGGGGTTCTTAATCTCTTCTTTCCTTCTATATATTATCCCTCCCCTATCAGCTCCGGATTCATGCAACCTAATTCCCCAGCGTTGTCCTAGGGTCCACCTTTGATCTCCCGGTTGGGTTACATTGATGTATAGGAATTTGCAATCTGACCTGGAGAGGGTGGCGTAATGCTGTAGTTCGCCCTTATGGTTACATCCTGGTGGTCCGTACCCACCTTCAAATATTTGTCCGCTCCAGCTCCGGGATTCCAGTCTGTGGCAATAGTCTCACAACCCCAATAGGCACAAAAGTATTCATGTGGATAGTTACAATACGGTCTTCCCGGGTTAGAACTTGGGCACATATAGAAGCTCAATTGACCAGAACATATGTTTGGTACATTTTTGCCCCATGTCACAAGGTCACACAGTAAGACCTTACAACTAGGGCCCCCAGCGGTGATTATTTGCTGCACAACATGGTAATCTTCCCATCTAATTAGGCTCCAAATAAAAGGTTGATGAGGGTGCGCAGACCCAGGAACAGTGCAAACACTTACACCTACTACTATGTATCGCAAAAAGTGGATAGGGCCCATTTTCGGAGGGTTTTTTTTCTTTTTTTTCTTTTTTTTTTTTTTACATGGTCACGCAGTTCCCCACCGTTTCACTCTCTGCCTCGCTTGTCAGTTCGGTTGCGGCGAACTACAAGGTGCGCGTTCTTCTCGGCAGCAGTAGTGCTCTTCAGGGGTGTTTCTCGGTTAGCTGCAACCTCTTGCCTGTTACCGATCACACAGAGCCCCCCTCCTCCCCCTTTTTACGATACATAGACAGTGACAGTATATATTATACTTATCGAGGCCGTTTCAGAGTGAGCTTTAAGTCATCAGGGCCTGCGACCGCTTCCCCATTCTCTTGTCTGGATTGGTCCCTTCACACGACTGGCATGCGTCCACCCCTTCTCAGCCGTCCGGATAGCTGTCTCTGTGGTAAGTAAAACAACATAGGGGTCTTCCCACCGTAGTGTTAAAGATGTTTCTTTCCATGTCTTAATTAGAACCTTATCTCCAGGCTGTATTCTATGGATTGCTATATCTAACGGGGGACGCTATGCCACCAAGCCTTTCGCTTGTAATTCCCTCCATCTATTCATCAGCTGTATTAAATAAGGTGTTAATTGAATGTCCTGTATCTGGGGGTGATCAGATGGCATCTCTAGATCATAAGGCATACCGTATAGTATTTCAAAAGGTGAGATTCCGACATCGGCTTGAAGCTGTGTTCGAATATTCAGTAGTGCAAGTGGTAAACATTTCACCCAGGAGGATTTTTTCTCCATCATAAGCTTTGTTAGTTGCTTTTTAATTTCCCCATTCATTCGTTCTACCTTTCCAGAGCTTTGAGAGTGCCACGGAGTATGATATTCCCAACTTGTCCCCAAGGCTTTCGTAGTTTCTTGGGACACTTTTGATATAAAGTGCGGGCCTCGGTCAGAATCAATTGTTTCTACAATCCCGTACCTTGGGATAATGTTTTCTAACAGTATTTTTACCACAGCTCGGGCCGTTGTTCTCGTTGTCGGGAAAGCTTCCACAAAGTGCGTGAGATGGTCTACAATTACTAATAAATATTTCTACCTTCCCACTTTTGGAAGTTCTGTGAAATCCAATTGAATTCTGGCAAAAGGTCGGTGCGCTAATTCCCGACCTCCTAACACTCTTTTCCTCATTTGCCGGGCAGTCACTCTCTTACAGACAAGACAATCATGCACAACTCCTTTTGCTACATTGTATATTCCAATACACGTATATTTTGTAGCGAAGTGATCCACTAGTGCTTGAGCTCCCCAGTGGGTGTTCTCATGAAACCTCCGTAGCACTCGCACAGCTGCAGACTTAGGAAGCATTTCCCGTCCATCAGGCAATACCCATTTACCCCATCTATTTCTTTTATGCCCATTTGAGCCATTTAATCCTTTTCTGGCTGCGTAAAACGGAGTAATGTATATATGGGTCCGTGTAAATAACAACGTGACTAAATGTACAGTCCAAACGCTTCTTAAACTCCAACAGGCTTGGTGCAGTCACTGCTTCCCTGTGGGCCTCTTCCAGTGTGCGACAACCCTCTCAGTGAAGAACCTCTTCCTGATGCTTATCCCATTCCCAAGGAGCAGCCCTCATTCCACCCTGGCCAAGCACTTCGTAGCAATAGTTCAGCACGATGCCCTGTGTTATGGAATATCCTTCTGGCTACTTCAGCTCAGCTGTCCTGCTGCTGTCCCCTCCCAGCTCCTTGAGTTGGGATATACCTCCAGATATCCACCCCTTATTCCATACCATTTATGTCATGCTCAGGTTACACTCTTTCCAATACATTCTAATTAATCACCGTTTTCATCTATGATATATAGCAATCACGGTAGTGATGACATACAGTATTATATAATAATTAACATACTACAATTCAACTCATGGGCTATTCTCGCCCAGTATCAAATCCCCTTGAGGTACACACCGGACCTCCCCATTCTTTTGCATTACCCACCAAGTGCATCCAGGTCCCTGAGCAAAAGCAATTCCACGAATGGGTTTGCCTTTTCCTGAGGCAGGAGTAGCCCAGACTGTTTTACCCAGCACGTTTCTTACGTGCACTACAGGAACTTTATCCCCTTCTACAGTGCGTAACAGGTTTGATTGGGCAGGTCCAGCTCGGTTGGCAGATCCCCTGGTATTGACTAACCAGGTGGCCTTTGCCAAATGTGTATCCCAATTTTTGAATGTCCCAGCACCCATTGCTTTCAGTGTAGTCTTCAACAGTCCATTGTATCGTTCAACTTTTCCAGAGGCTGGTGCATGATAGGGGATGTGATACACCCACTCAATACCATGTTCTTTGGCCCAAGTGTCTATAAGGTTGTTTCGGAAATGCGTCCCGTTGTCTGACTCAATTCTCTCTGGGGTGCCATGTCGCCATAGGACTTGCTTTTCAAGGCCCAGGATAGTGTTCCGGGCGGTGGCATGGGGCACAGGATATGTTTCCAGCCATCCGGTGGTTGCTTCCACCATTGTAAGTACGTGGCGCTTGCCGTTGCGGGTTTGAGGGAGTGTGATGTAATCAATTTGCCAGGCCTCTCCATATTTATATTTCAGCCATCGTCCTCCATACCAAAGAGGTTTTGACCGTTTGGCTTGCTTGATTGCAGCACATGTTTCACAATCATGAATAACCTGTGCTATAGTGTCCATGGTCAGGTCCACCCCTCGATCACGAGCCCATCTCTATGTTGCATCTCTACCTTGATGGCCTGAGGTGTCATGGGCCCATCGGGCTATAAATAATTCACCTTTATGTTGCCAGTCCAGGTCCACGTGAGCCACTTCAATCTTAGCAGCCTGATCCACCTGCTGGTTGTTTTGATGTTCTTCAGTAGCCCGATTCTTGGGCACATGAGCATCTACATGGCGTACCTTTACAACCAGGTTCTCTACCCGGGCAGCAATATCTTGCCACAATGCCGCAGCCCAGATGGGCTTGCCCCTGCGCTGCCAGTTGTTCTGCTTCCATTGCTGTAACCACCCCCACAGGGCATTTGCTACCATCCATGAATCAGTATAGAGATAGAGAACTGGCCACTTTTCTCGTTCAGCAATATCTAAAGCCAGCTGAATGGCTTTCACTTCTGCAAACTGACTCGATTCACCTTCTCCCTCAGCAGCTTCTGCAACTCGCCGTGTAGGACTCCATACAGCAGCTTTCCATCTCCGATGCTTTCCCACAATACGACAGGACCCATCAGTGAACAAGGCGTATTTCTTCTCATTTTCCGGTAGCTTGTTGTACAGTGGGGCTTCTTCAGCACAGACCACCTCCTCCTCTGATGATATCCCAAAGTATTTGCCTTCTGGCCAGTCCATAATCACCTCCAAGATTCCTGGGCGACTGGGGTTTCCTATTCGAGCCCGCTGAGTAATCAGTGCAACCCACTTGCTCCATGTAGCATCAGTTGCATGATGTGTAGAGGGGACCCTTCCTTTGAACATCCAGCCTAGTACCGGCAGTCGGGGTGCCAGGAGGAGCTGCGCTTCAGTACCGACCACTTCCGAAGCAGATCGAACTCCTTCATATGCTGCCAATATCTCCTTTTCAGTTGGAGTATAGCGGGCTTCAGATCCTCTGTATCCCCGACTCCAAAACCCCAGGGGTCGACCTCGAGCTTCCCCAGGTTCTTTCTGCCAGAGGCTCCAGGTGGGACCATTCTCCCCGGCTGCGGTGTAGAGCACATTCTTTACATCTGGTCCTGTTCGGACTGGCCCGAGGGCTACTGCATGAACTATTTCCTGCTTAATTTGTTCAAAGGCTTGTCGTTGCTCAGGGCCCCATTCAAAAGCATTCTTCTTACGGGTTACTTGGTAGAGCGGGTTTACAATCAGACTGTAATTTGGAATATGCATTCTCCAAAACCCCACGACACCTAGGAAAGTTTGTGTTTCTTTTTTGCTAGTTGGTGGAGACATAGCTGTTATTTTGTTGATCACATCCATTGGGATTTGACGACGTCCATCTTGCCATTTTATTCCTAAAAACGGGATCTCTCGTGCAGGTCCTTTAACTTTATTCTGTTTCATGGCAAAACCGGCCTTCAGAAGGATTTGGACTATTTCCTTCCCTTTCTCGAAAACTTCTTCTGCAGTGTCACCCCACACAATGATGTCATCGATGTACTGCAGGTGTTCAGGAGCTTCCCCCTGCTCCAGCGCAGACTGGATCAGTCCATGGCAAATGGTAGGGCTGTGTTTCCACCCCTGGGGCAGCCGATTCCAAGTATATTGGACTCCCCTCCAAGTGAAAGCAAACTGTGGCCTGCACTGTGCTGCTAGAGGGATGGAGAAAAATGCATTAGCGATATCAATTGTGGCATACCACTTGGCTGCCTTTGATTCCAGTTCATACTGGAGTTCTAGCATGTCCGGCACTGCAGCACTCAGTGGTGGCGTGACTTCGTTCAGGCCACGATAGTCCACTGTTAGTCTCCACTCACCATTAGACTTTCGCACTGGCCATATGGGACTATTAAAAGGTGAATGAGTCTTGCTGATCACTCCTTGGCTCTCCAGTTGACGAATTAGCTTATGGATGGGACTCAGGGAGTCTCGGTTGGTGCGATATTGCCGCCGGTGCACAGTTGTGGTAGCGATCGGCACTTGCTGTTCTTCAACCCTCAGCAACCCCACAACAGAAGGGTCCTCTGAGAGACCAGGCAAGGTAGACAACTGTTTAATGTCCTCTGTCTCCAAGGCAGCTATGCCAAAAGCCCAGCGGAACCCTTTTGGGTCCTTGAAATATCCTCTTCTAAGATAGTCTATGCCAAGGATGCACGGAGCATCTGGGCCAGTCACAATACGGTGCTTTTGCCACTCATTACCGGTTAGACTCACTTCAGCCTCCAATACAGTTAACTGCTGGGATCCCCCCGTCACACCATAAATACAGATGGGCTCTGGCCCTTTATAGCTTGATGGCATTAGAGTACATTGTGCACCGGTGTCTACCAAAGCCTCATACTTCTGTGTGTCTGACGTGCCAGGCCATCGAATCCACACAGTCCAATAAACTCGATTGTCCCTTTCCTCCCCCTGGCTGGAGGCAGGGCCCCTCTAATCCTGGTCAGAATCTTCGTCTCTGTGTTTAAAGGACTGCCTGCTGGAAGTTGGAGCAGCAAACTTTTCAGAGAACCCCTTTTTCCCAATTGTTTTCTTTTGCAACTCACGTACCCGTGCCTCTAGGGTCGCAGTAGATTTTCCATCCCATTTTCTCATGTCCTCTCCAAGGTCACGTAGGTAAAAGCACAGGGTGGCGCGGTGTGTGTGCCCACCATATTGTCTTCCTTGCATAGATGAACATTTACCCCTAATAGCTGAGACACTGGTTTGTACAGGTGGGGAGGAAAATAATCTCTCTTCAAGTTGGTGGATCTTTTCAGAAAGTTTCTCCAAAGTATTCTCTTTTAGCTGGTGGACACTGGTTCGTTCAGGTGGAGGGGAAGATAAATTCTCTTTAAGTTGGTGGACCTCTTCAGAGAGTTTCTCCACAGCCGAGACACAGGCCTGTAGGGAAGAGGAGAGATTTCCTTCGTACTGCCGCAGTATTTTAGTCACTTCATTCACTGGGGGATTCTCCTCCTCTTTCCAGGTTAGTATTGCCAATGAGCTGGCATATGATCATGGTGCACTCCGTACAAACTTCCGCCACATTGGTGGTGTACACCGGACTGCACCAGGATTTGTGGATGTTTGTGCGTCGTCTAGGTCCTTATAAATTACTTCCCGTACGGCCAATTCCCTCAGGTACTGAATTCCCTTCTCCATGGTGGTCCATTTGCCTGGTAGACATACAAGTTCTTCCTTGAAGGGATACCTTTCCTGCACAGCTGACAGGAGACGCCTCCAGAGGCTGTGAGATCGTGCTCCATCTCCAATTGCTTTGTCAATGCATGCGTCCCTAGCAAGGGATCCCAGCCGCCTGGCTTCCCTGCCCTCTAATTCCACACAATTGGCTCCGGTGTCCCAGCACCGGAGCAGCCAGGTGACAAGCTGCTCACCTATACAGCGACCAAAATCTTTTCGCACATCTCGTAGCTCACGCTGGTATAGAGTCCGGGTAGTTACTGTTGATTTTTCGACATCCCCATCCTCATCTTCAGTCTCCTGCACCTTTGATGGCCCAGCCTCGTCTTCTCTATGCCCAGACTTAGCAGAAGACTGTCTGCGTTCTAAACGACCTGAGCCTCTATACCATTTTTTCACCTTGTCTACAGGGGCAACTTGCACTGCTACAGCTCGTTTCTCTGACCCAGCCACAGGGTCTGCCACAGGGGTTGGAATACCCTCTGCGGGGTCAACTTGCACTGCTACAGCTCGTTTCTCTGACCCAGCCACAGGAGTGGGAGCAGCTGCAGGAGCCGGAGCTGCTGCAGGGGCTGGAGTGGCTGCGGGAGCTGGAACTGGAGCGGCTGCAGGAGCTGGAGCTGGAGCGGCTGCAGGAGCAGCTTTACACCTTGGCCTGGTGTAAACACTGCTCTGCAACAATTAAAACATCAGCATGTTATCAGCGCTTTTCTCATCCTAATCCAAAACATAGCACCCTACCAGCTACTATGAGGAAAAATTAAGTCTGTCCTAACTGGAACCAGGACACCTGCCCATGGAAGTGGGGTGGGAAGTGGGTGGTCTATAAGGTCTCTTCCAACCCAAACCATTCTATGATTTCTTAAAAACAATCTTCCCTGTACAATCTTTCTCATGCCAAATAATCTTAGATATTTCTTTCTCCTTTGGACAAAATACGTGTGATTTCCTTAGCTGCCTCTGATGAGTCCAGAGAAGAGCAATCTTTGAGACTGTTCCCCAAGAAAACACAATTCAGGCAGAGCACAAGGTGGTGGGATGGTTTTGTTGAGACAGGAGAGAGAGCCATGCAGAGCCAAGAGGCTGATCATATTTGCAAAGGGTATTTAACTCCCAACAAGCTAAAGTTAACTCCAGTGACAGCTGAAACCATTAAGCATCTTCCAGGATGATGGTGTCTATCCACAGGTAAAATCATGCTTTCTGGGGAGCACACTCAAGAGAGTATCATTAGAAAGGGAGATAAAAAAGGTTACCAAAATAAAATAAACACTTGTTTCATCTTGAAAATGTAGATAGTGTTTACTAAACCCTCTTCTCTGAAATAGGCCATTATGGACTGCCCGTTTTTCTAAGCTGTTTCCCATCTCCCCATCTTCTTTTTCTTCTGTCTTCTGTTGTCTCTGCTGTATTTGAACTGGCCTCTGGATGAAGGTTTATTTAAACAAACTAGAGACAAAGACATTTCAACCACAAGAATGTGTTTCCACTTAGATTCCAGTTGCTTTGGTTTTGTATTTTGCCACTTGAATCTTTCTATTTAGTAGCATTTCCACCTAAGACCGATATTAGTGTTCTTTCTAGATGAAGTTATCCCAAAGAATTTTGCATTTTTTTACCTCTTTAGTTCAGGTTTTTTTTTTGTTTGTTTTTTTTTTTTTTTACAACAGCAAGAAGTTTCTCTGTATTTTTTTTATATAACTGTCATGAAGTCCTGTTGCGAAGCAGGAAACAAAATCAATATAGAAGGCAAGCCATACCACCTCACCTTTGAACTGCTGTACACTTTTCACTTTTCTCTTTTCATTTAACAGTTTTCTTCAGTTAATTTCTGATATGACCTTGTGACTAGTGTTTTGTATTTCAACATATTTCTAGATCGCAGGTCACCTCAATGGGAGAGGCACTTGGCTCTCCAGAAAACTTGTGAGGAATCAGGCTGGTTTGTTCAAACAGGGCAAATTCCTCTCTGGCCTTTCTTGTTTCCGTTTGAAACACTTAACTGGGGCTTGGATTAGGTCAATGAAGAATAAATCTAAATCTAACCATTCTTAAACTGAAATCAAAATGCCCACGTGTTGCTTTGACCAACTTAGCCAAAGCAGCCCCAGTCTGTGGATAGGCGAGGCTTGTGCCTGCCCTCTGCTCCTCCTCAGGGCAGCCTTCAGATGCCTGTGCTATCTGACCGTATTGCCGAGTGACATTAAGCCACACAGACTGCTTCTGGACGCTTTCAAGGGCTACCAGTCTAATAGGTCAAATGCTGATTTATATCAAAAGAATAAAATGCAGCTGGAAAGGTACTGCAGTGTGAGTTACTAGAACAGCTGCTGGAAAAGAGTTCTAGAACATTGTTTGAGCTGAGGTTCTGCTATGATAAAGCAATGGCATTTCAAAGCACATTAATCAGCCATGACCAAAGGGACAGTGGGGGCCAGCAGGGCACGGGGACGGCACCAGGAAAAGGGAGGGAAGGCAGCAGCATGCACGGGGCTGTGGCAGCTCTGGTTTGAATCACACCGAGACTTTTTCTGTGGTATATTCAATCTATTTTATTGTTCTTTATTTCATAAACTACAAGAGCCCTGCTAGAAGCGCCGGGGGGGCGGCCTCTTGCAGGGCTGGGCAGAGTCTTGGGCACTGCCTGCCCGGGTGCGCTTCCTAGGGCGCCGGGACCCCCGAGTCGAGTGGTGAGGAGTGGAGGGTCTGCGCCTGCAGGCCCGGGCAGAGGGACCTGCTGCTGCCTCCTGCCCCAGCTCTTCACGGGGCTCTTCCTGCTCCTGGGGGTTGGCTGCAGCTGGGACTTCGCCAGGACCCCCATGCTGGAAAGCGCTGGATGTGCTGGGCAGCTCCTCCATGTCAGGGCCTGCGTTGCTGTTGGAGGGCGCGGGGCTGGTGCTGATGGTTCCCTGCATGGAGGCAGTGGGACCAGAAGCACCTGCAGGGCTGTCCTCCTGTACCCCAGCAGTGTGGCCACTCTCGAGGCCCAGTAGCCTCCGTGCCTCCTCTCCGCAGAGGCCCACGATGGTGCCGACGAGCCCGTCGATGAGCGGCACGGTGAGGGGCCCCAAGGCGGGCTGTGTGTGCTGAATGATGGCGTCCCTGTCCAGCCCCATCACACACAGGGAGTGCAGGAGGAAGCTCTCTGCAGCTCTCGCCTGCCACCAGCGTGTCCCGTAGATGGCTGAGAGCTCGCGGCGCAGCCAGGGCAGCACAGGGTCGAGGATGTCCCTGCGCTCCCTGAACAGCACGGCCCAGTCCTCGGGCAGGAGGCCGCCCACAGCAGCGTGGGGATCGGGCTCCGCATCCCTCTCCTCGGCTGGCACAGAGGACGGAGCCGGCGCTGCAGGGCTGTGGGGGGCGGTGGCGCTGCCTGCCTGGAAGCCAACAGGTACGGGCACTGCGGGAGGGGAGACGATGCATTCCAAGTAGTCCTCCTCTCCCCGCACGGAAACCTTGATGGTCCTCATGCCCGTCCTGCAGAGTGGGCAGCTGGCCTTCAGCTTTGCCCAGCGCTGGATGCAGCCCAGGCAGAACCGGTGGTTGCACGGTGTTGCATAGGCCACATCCTTTCGCCCCTCCCGGCAGACGGGACACGTCCACGCCTCCTCTGTGGCCATGATCTTCACGCTAAGGTGCGCTGGGGAGAGCTGATGGTGACGAGCTGCTCCCCTGCACCGGCACTGCAGAAGCGGGTATCGCGCACGCTGCGAGGAAGAGAGAAGGTCACTGGCTGTGCCCCGGCCCCTCAGCAGGAAACCCCCCGGCCCCAGCCCCACGGCTGGGTGGTCCCACGTCCCCCGCGGGCCGCCCCGGGGCACGTGGCCCCACACAGCTCACCTGCGCTGCTGCAAGTGCTCCTCACAGGGCCCCGGCTGCCTGAGCCAGGCAGGGCCGGGGAAACACAGGCACTGCCTGCGGGGACGGGCACTGAGAACAGCTGCCGACGGCCCCACAGCACAGCTCCAACAAATCCTTGCTCGGCGCTCCAAGCCTCGCACAAACGCTCAGCAGGAATCCAGGCACGAGCCAGGCTGGGGCGGGCTCTGCCTGCGCCCCAATATGAGCAGCGAGGGCCGTGAGGTCACAGAGTCCATTGCTGGGTGACCTCAGCGCCCATCGCTGGGTGACCTCAGCATGGGGAGACATCACGTTGTGCTGGGTGGCAGCCGGGCGGGTTTTCACAGAATCACAGAATCGTCTAGGTTGGAAGAGACCTCCAAGATCATCTAGTCCAACCTCAGCCCTAACACTAACAAGTCCTACACTAAACCGTATCACTAAGGGCTACATCTAAACGTCTTTTAAAGACCTCCAGGGATGGTGACTCAATCACCCCCCTGGGCAGTCCATTCCAATGCCTAACAACCCTTTCGGTAAAGAAGAAGTTCTTCCTAACATCCAACCTAAACCTCCCCTGGCGCAACTTTAGCCCATTCCCCCTCGTCCTGTCACCATGCACGTAGGAGAACAGACCAACCCCCACCTCTCTACAGCCTCCTTTAAGGTACCTATAGAGAGCGATGTGGTCTCCCCTGAGCCTCCTCTTCTCGAGGCTAAACAACCCCAGCTCACAGTATCACAGTATCACAGATTTCTAGGTTGGAAGAGACCTCAAGATCATCGAGTCCAACCTCCGACCTAACACTAAGTACTCCACTAAACCATATCGCTAAGCTCTACATCTAAACGTCTTTTAAAGACCTCCAGGGATGGTGACTCCACCACCTCCCTGGGCAGCCCGTTCCAATGCTTAATAACCCTTTCGGTAAAGAAGTACTTCCTAACATCCAACCTAAAACTCCCCTGTTGCAACTTTCGCCCATTCCCCCTCGTCCTGTCACCAGGCACGTAGGAGAACAGACCAACACCCACCTCTCTACAGCCTCCTTTAAGGTAACTGTAGAGAGCGATAAGGTCGCCCCTGAGCCTCCTCTTCTCCAGGCTGAACAAGCCCAGCTCCCTCAGCCGCTCCTCGTAAGACTTGTTCTCCAGACCCCTCACCAGCTTGGTCGCCCTTCTCTGGACTCGCTCGAGCACGTCCATGTCCTTCCTGTAGCGAGGGGCCCAAAACTGAACACAGTACTCAAGGTGCGGCCTCACCAGAGCCGAGTACAGGGGCACAATCACTTCCCTAGCCCTGCTGGCCACACTGCTTCTTATACAGGCCAGGATGCTGTTGGCCTTCTTGGCCACCTGGGCACACTGCTGGCTCATATTCAGCCGACTATCAACCAATACTCCCAGGTCCTTCTCGGCCAGGCAGCTTTCCAGCCACTCATCTCCCAGCTTGTAGCGCTGCTTGGGGTTGTTGCGCCCCAGGTGCAGGACCCGGCACTTGGCCTTGTTGAACTTCATACAGTTGACCTCAGCCCATCGCTCCAGCCTATCCAGATCATCCTGCAGAGCCTTCCTGCCCTCGAGCAGATCGACACACGCACCTAACTTGGTGTCATCTGCAAACTTCCTGAGGGTGCACTGGACGCCCTCATCCAGATCATCGATAAAGATATTAAAGAGGACCGGCCCCAGTACCGAGCCCTGGGGGACACCACTAGTAACCGGCCTCCAACCGGATTTGACTCCATTCACCACAGCTCTCTGGGCCCGGCCATCCAGCCAGTTTCTAACCCAACAAAGCGTACGCCAGTCCAAGCCCCGAGCAGCCGGTTTCTTGAGGAGAATGTTGTGGGGAACTGTGTCAAAAGCCTTACTGAGGTCAAGGTAGATCACATCCACAGCCTTCCCCTCATCCACCAAGCGCGTCACTTTGTCATAGAAGGAGATCAGGTTCGTCAAGCAGGACCTGTCTTTCATAAACCCATGCTGACTGGGCCTGATTGCGTGCTTGCCCTGCAAGTGCCGCGTGATGACATTCAAGATAATCTGCTCCATGAGCTTCCCTGGCACTGAGGTCAAGCTAACAGGCCTATAGTTCCCCGGATTATCTCCAGAGAACGAGACTGTCCCAGGATAAGAACAATGGCTAAGGAAAACGAGACAAACACTTGCAGAATCGGCAAGAACAAGAAGCTACAAAATCTTGGGCCCTTCCATTTCCAAAACAAACAAACAAAAAACAACAACAAAGAAATTAAAGTTTAGTCAAATAAAACTGTATATAGAGGGCGTAGTTACAAGTGTAGGTTGTGGGCCTGTAGTACTCAGCCAGTGAGGAAAGGGGAGGAATTAAACATCGGGTAACAGGGGATATAAGGTAATGATATACTGTTACTGTGCACCCCTGTCCGCAGGACACACAGCATTGCAATTGTGAATAAATGAATAAATTATCTTCCCAGAAGACCCTGTCTGAGAAAATTATTGAGATATTTCTTATACCAATAAACATGGGAAAATCTGCAATCCTAGGACCTATGTAGAGAGAATGTAACAAACCGTGTGAAGGGAACAATGAGAACAAACGTCATTACAATACGTTCTCTTTATTTTTAACTTTTAAAATAGCCTTTTTTTCTGCTACGTGGATTTTCATCTCATGATCGGCGGATTAATAAGGCAAGTTTCTGCCTTAACTGTTTGCCCGGTTGGGGCATTTGTGACCACGGAATCACAGAATGGCAGAGGCTGGCAGGGCCCTCAGGAGCTCATCTGGTCCCACCCCCGCTCCAGAGCCAGGTGCCCAGGCCCGTGTCCAGGCAGGTTTTGAAGATCCGTAGCGAGGAGACCCCACAGACTCTGGGCAGCCTGTGCCAGTGCTCAGCCACCCGCACAGCACAGAAGTGCTGCCTGGTGCTCAGAGGGAGCTTCCCGTGCTCCAGTTTGTGCTCACTGCCTCTTGCCTTGTCCTTGGGCACCACTGGCAAGAGCCTGGCTCCGTCCTCTTTGCACCCTCCCTTCAGGTATTTATGGACGCTGATGAGATCCCCCTGAGCCTCCCCTTCTCCAGGCCGAGCAGTCCCAGCTCTCTCAGCCTTTCCTCCCATCCCTTGATCAACTTGCTGTCTGTTGGAGTCTTCCCAGTATGTTTGGGTCTGCCTTGTACTGCGCAGCCCAGAGCTGGACACGTTGCTCCAGGTGCAGCCTCACCGGTGCTGAGCGGAGGAGGAGGATCAGCTTCCTCAGCCTGCTGGAGACACTTTGCTCCTGCCAGCCCGCCTCTCCGGCCTGCTGAGCCCACCTGGATGGCAGCGCGGCCCTCTGGTGGGTCAGCCACAGCCTCAGTTCTCTGTCATCTGCAAATTTATCGAGGGTGCAATCTACCCATTGTCCAGATCGTTAAGGAAGGTGTTAAACAGCACCAGACCCAGTATCAGCTCCTGGGGTACTCCACTTGTTACTGGCCTCCCACCAGGCCTTGCACCACTGACCACAACCCTCCGTGTCCAGCCGCTCAGCCAGTTTTCGATCCATCTCAATGTCCGCTCATCCAGCCATACATCAAAAGCTACTCCATGAGGACCTTACGTGGGACAAACGCCTTACCATAGTCACAAAGACAATGCCCACTGCCCTCTCAGCCATTGGGCTGGTCACGTCATCTTGGAAGCTCATCAGGTCCGTCTGGGATGACTTCCCCGTGCTGAATCCATGCTGACTACTCCTGACGATGCCCATCTTACACCAACAACCTTGCGTTTTCTGGATTTCAATCCCCAACCTATCTATCATATTTTGAAATGATGAGCAAATTATTTTACCTAGACATGAGAGTAATTATTTTCATATATTGGTCCCCACAGGTGAGCCACACACACATATGCACACACCCACCCACACACATGTAGGTATATAAACTTCTGTTCCATGAAATACACGCTGCTCCAAATGAGGGGACAGCAGACAACAGACTCATCAAGCTGCAGGGTCTAAGGCTGGCACTTAAATAAAATACTCCTAATCTTGTCTACACCGTGTCACCTCTCAAGTGGTAACTGATCCACTGGGCTGTTAAACTAACTCGAAATGCACTTTATGATAGTGAACACACGCTTCCTTTTTTATCCTACAAAAAACCCAAGCCATTAAGCAGCGAGAGCATTCTTGCTGAGCAGCGTGACAGAGGCAGGAGGGCTGGCGGTGTGCTGCGACTCCGCTTAACCATCGCGTGCTAAAAGAGTGTGAGCAGCAAGTGCCTTCTGGCAGTGGTACTTCCTTTTAAAAAGCAGGGAGTGTTTTCTTTACACTCCACGTTAAGGATTTGTCTTTTTTTTTTTTCTTTTTTTTTCTTAAGACACACTAAAGTGTTTGAAGCTGTTATAACTGCAGTAATCAGAATGTAATTATACCAGCAATGGGCCGGCACGTGCTGCAGCCTTCCAGAGCAGCAGCCAGGTGTAAAAAAGTCATAACATGAGTGAGCGGACTGCAAATTGGCAAAATGTTCCAGAAGTGTAGTGTAAAAAGAAAAATAATAATAATAATAATAAAAATTTGAAGTTACTTGGAACTTTGGTAGAAAATATCTTATGCAGGTTTGCATCTTGTGCAGGTTTGCAGGCACCAGACCACTGAAGGTCTTCTGGGTCGGAGGGAGAATGTTTGAATCAACCTGCTGCTTCACAGTGAAACAGTGTAATGAACAAAGTAACTCTGGCATGTTTAGAGGCTTGGGAGCAAGCAAGCAACTTGGCAGCAGGATTCTTCAAAAGCTTTGGGAAATTGCCGTAGGCCTTTCCACTCGGTGTCTGTGGTCCTCGCGCATCCAGAAATGTACTCCAAGCACCTGTAAGTGTTACTATGTGCTTTCAACTGATACTCTTTGTACAAAACAAAAAATAAAATAAAAGCCCACAACAAAAAACACCACATTTTACACTCCAATAATATTCTTAACCTTTATTTTTATGAATCAGACCAAGCAAGAAGTGTTTGTAATGGTTAGGAGTTGTTTAGCAGTTAGACTTGTTTTTCAAAGCCCATGATTGTGTTCCTGGCAGTGGCATGGGACAAAGGATATGTTTCCGGTCATCCCAAGGTTGCTTCTACCATTGCAAGTATGAGGCGCTTTCCTTCGTGGGTGTGAGGGACAGTGGGGGCCAGCAGGGCACGGGGATGGCACCAGGAAAAGGGAGGGAAGGCAGCAGCATGCACGGGGCTGTGGCAGCTCTGGTTTGAATCACACCGAGACATTTTCTGTGGTATATTCAATCTATTTTATTGTTCTTTATTTCATCTCCCGCAGGAGCCCTGCTAGAAGCGCCGAGGGGGCGGCCTCTTGCAGGGCTGGGGAGAGTCTTGGGCACTGCCTGCCCGGGTGCGCTTCCTGGGGCGCCGGGACCCCCGAGTCGAGCGGTGAGGAGTGGAGGGTCTGCGTCTGCAGGCCCGGGCAGAGGGACCTGCTGCTGCCTCCTGCCCCAGCTCTTCACGGGGCTCTTCCTGCTCCTGGGGGTTGGCTGCAGCTGGGACTTCGCCAGGACCCCCACGCTGGAAAGCGCTGGATGTGCTGGGCAGCTCCTCCATGTCAGGGCCTGCGTTGCTGTTGGAGGGCGCGGGGCTGGTGCTGATGGTTCCCTGCATGGAGGCAGTGGGACCAGAAGCACCTGCAGGGCTGTCCTCCTGTACCCCAGCAGTGTGGCCACTCTTGAGGCCCAGTAGCCTCCGTGCCTCCTCTCCGCAGAGGCCCACGATGGTGCCGACGAGCCCGTCGATGAGCGGCACGGTGAGGGGCCCCAAGGCGGGCTGTGTGTGCTGAATGATGGCGTCCCTGTCCAGCCCCATCACACACAGGGAGTGCAGGAGGAAGCTCTCTGCAGCTCTCGCCTGCCACCAGCGTGTCCCGTAGATGGCTGAGAGCTCGCGGCGCAGCCAGGGCAGCACAGGGTCGAGGATGTCCCTGCGCTCCCTGAACAGCACGGCCCAGTCCTCGGGCAGGAGGCCGCCCACAGCAGCGTGGGGATCGGGCTCCGCATCCCTCTCCTCGGCTGGCACAGAGGACGGAGCCGGCGCTGCAGGGCTGTGGGGGGCGGTGGCGCTGCCTGCCTGGAAGCCAACAGGTACGGGCACTGCGGGAGGGGAGACGATGCATTCCAAGTAGTCCTCCTCTCCCCGCACGGAAACCTTGATGGTCCTCATGCCCGTCCTGCAGAGTGGGCAGCTCGCCTTCAGCTTTGCCCAGCGCTGGATGCAGCCCAGGCAGAACCGGTGGTTGCACGGTGTTGCATAGGCCACATCCTTTCGCCCCTCCCGGCAGACGGGACACGTCCACGCCTCCTCTGTGGCCATGATCTTCACGCTAAGGTGCGCTGGGGAGAGCTGATGGTGACGAGCTGCTCCCCTGCACCGGCACTGCAGAAGCGGGTATCGCGCACGCTGCGAGGAAGAGAGAAGGTCACTGGCTGTGCCCCGGCCCCTCAGCAGGAAACCCCCCGGCCCCAGCCCCACGGCTGGGTGGTCCCACGTCCCCCGCGGGCCGCCCCGGGGCACGTGGCCCCACACAGCTCACCTGCGCTGCTGCAAGTGCTCCTCACAGGGCCCCGGCTGCCTGAGCCAGGCAGGGCCGGGGAAACACAGGCACTGCCTGCGGGGACGGGCACTGAGAACAGCTGCCGACGGCCCCACAGCACAGCTCCAACAAATCCTTGCTCGGCGCTCCAAGCCTCGCACAAACGCTCAGCAGGAATCCAGGCACGAGCCAGGCTGGGGCGGGCTCTGCCTGCGCCCCAATATGAGCAGCGAGGGCCGTGAGGTCACAGAGTCCATTGCTGGGTGACCTCAGCGCCCATCGCTGGGTGACCTCAGCATGGGGAGACATCACGTTGTGCTGGGTGGCAGCCGGGCGGGTTTTCACAGAATCACAGAATCGTCTAGGTTGGAAGAGACCTCCAAGATCATCTAGTCCAACCTCAGCCCTAACACTAACAAGTCCTACACTAAACCGTATCACTAAGGGCTACATCTAAACGTCTTTTAAAGACCTCCAGGGATGGTGACTCAATCACCCCCCTGGGCAGTCCATTCCAATGCCTAACAACCCTTTCGGTAAAGAAGAAGTTCTTCCTAACATCCAACCTAAACCTCCCCTGGCGCAACTTTAGCCCATTCCCCCTCGTCCTGTCACCATGCACGTAGGAGAACAGACCAACCCCCACCTCTCTACAGCCTCCTTTAAGGTACCTATAGAGAGCGATGTGGTCTCCCCTGAGCCTCCTCTTCTCGAGGCTAAACAACCCCAGCTCACAGTATCACAGTATCACAGATTTCTAGGTTGGAAGAGACCTCAAGATCATCGAGTCCAACCTCCGACCTAACACTAAGTACTCCACTAAACCATATCGCTAAGCTCTACATCTAAACGTCTTTTAAAGACCTCCAGGGATGGTGACTCCACCACCTCCCTGGGCAGCCCGTTCCAATGCTTAATAACCCTTTCGGTAAAGAAGTACTTCCTAACATCCAACCTAAAACTCCCCTGTTGCAACTTTCGCCCATTCCCCCTCGTCCTGTCACCAGGCACGTAGGAGAACAGACCAACACCCACCTCTCTACAGCCTCCTTTAAGGTAACTGTAGAGAGCGATAAGGTCGCCCCTGAGCCTCCTCTTCTCCAGGCTGAACAAGCCCAGCTCCCTCAGCCGCTCCTCGTAAGACTTGTTCTCCAGACCCCTCACCAGCTTGGTCGCCCTTCTCTGGACTCGCTCGAGCACGTCCATGTCCTTCCTGTAGCGAGGGGCCCAAAACTGAACACAGTACTCAAGGTGCGGCCTCACCAGAGCCGAGTACAGGGGCACAATCACTTCCCTAGCCCTGCTGGCCACACTGCTTCTTATACAGGCCAGGATGCTGTTGGCCTTCTTGGCCACCTGGGCACACTGCTGGCTCATATTCAGCCGACTATCAACCAATACTCCCAGGTCCTTCTCGGCCAGGCAGCTTTCCAGCCACTCATCTCCCAGCTTGTAGCGCTGCTTGGGGTTGTTGCGCCCCAGGTGCAGGACCCGGCACTTGGCCTTGTTGAACTTCATACAGTTGACCTCAGCCCATCGCTCCAGCCTATCCAGATCATCCTGCAGAGCCTTCCTGCCCTCGAGCAGATCGACACACGCACCTAACTTGGTGTCATCTGCAAACTTCCTGAGGGTGCACTGGACGCCCTCATCCAGATCATCGATAAAGATATTAAAGAGGACCGGCCCCAGTACCGAGCCCTGGGGGACACCACTAGTAACCGGCCTCCAACCGGATTTGACTCCATTCACCACAGCTCTCTGGGCCCGGCCATCCAGCCAGTTTCTAACCCAACAAAGCGTACGCCAGTCCAAGCCCCGAGCAGCCGGTTTCTTGAGGAGAATGTTGTGGGGAACTGTGTCAAAAGCCTTACTGAGGTCAAGGTAGATCACATCCACAGCCTTCCCCTCATCCACCAAGCGCGTCACTTTGTCATAGAAGGAGATCAGGTTCGTCAAGCAGGACCTGTCTTTCATAAACCCATGCTGACTGGGCCTGATTGCGTGCTTGCCCTGCAAGTGCCGCGTGATGACATTCAAGATAATCTGCTCCATGAGCTTCCCTGGCACTGAGGTCAAGCTAACAGGCCTATAGTTCCCCGGATTATCTCCAGAGAACGAGACTGTCCCAGGATAAGAACAATGGCTAAGGAAAACGAGACAAACACTTGCAGAATCGGCAAGAACAAGAAGCTACAAAATCTTGGGCCCTTCCATTTCCAAAACAAACAAACAAAAAACAACAACAAAGAAATTAAAGTTTAGTCAAATAAAACTGTATATAGAGGGCGTAGTTACAAGTGTAGGTTGTGGGCCTGTAGTACTCAGCCAGTGAGGAAAGGGGAGGAATTAAACATCGGGTAACAGGGGATATAAGGTAATGATATACTGTTACTGTGCACCCCTGTCCGCAGGACACACAGCATTGCAATTGTGAATAAATGAATAAATTATCTTCCCAGAAGACCCTGTCTGAGAAAATTATTGAGATATTTCTTATACCAATAAACATGGGAAAATCTGCAATCCTAGGACCTATGTAGAGAGAATGTAACAAACCGTGTGAAGGGAACAATGAGAACAAACGTCATTACAATACGTTCTCTTTATTTTTAACTTTTAAAATAGCCTTTTTTTCTGCTACGTGGATTTTCATCTCATGATCGGCGGATTAATAAGGCAAGTTTCTGCCTTAACTGTTTGCCCGGTTGGGGCATTTGTGACCACGGAATCACAGAATGGCAGAGGCTGGCAGGGCCCTCAGGAGCTCATCTGGTCCCACCCCCGCTCCAGAGCCAGGTGCCCAGGCCCGTGTCCAGGCAGGTTTTGAAGATCCGTAGCGAGGAGACCCCACAGACTCTGGGCAGCCTGTGCCAGTGCTCAGCCACCCGCACAGCACAGAAGTGCTGCCTGGTGCTCAGAGGGAGCTTCCCGTGCTCCAGTTTGTGCTCACTGCCTCTTGCCTTGTCCTTGGGCACCACTGGCAAGAGCCTGGCTCCGTCCTCTTTGCACCCTCCCTTCAGGTATTTATGGACGCTGATGAGATCCCCCTGAGCCTCCCCTTCTCCAGGCCGAGCAGTCCCAGCTCTCTCAGCCTTTCCTCCCATCCCTTGATCAACTTGCTGTCTGTTGGAGTCTTCCCAGTATGTTTGGGTCTGCCTTGTACTGCGCAGCCCAGAGCTGGACACGTTGCTCCAGGTGCAGCCTCACCGGTGCTGAGCGGAGGAGGAGGATCAGCTTCCTCAGCCTGCTGGAGACACTTTGCTCCTGCCAGCCCGCCTCTCCGGCCTGCTGAGCCCACCTGGATGGCAGCGCGGCCCTCTGGTGGGTCAGCCACAGCCTCAGTTCTCTGTCATCTGCAAATTTATCGAGGGTGCAATCTACCCATTGTCCAGATCGTTAAGGAAGGTGTTAAACAGCACCAGACCCAGTATCAGCTCCTGGGGTACTCCACTTGTTACTGGCCTCCCACCAGGCCTTGCACCACTGACCACAACCCTCCGTGTCCAGCCGCTCAGCCAGTTTTCGATCCATCTCAATGTCCGCTCATCCAGCCATACATCAAAAGCTACTCCATGAGGACCTTACGTGGGACAAACGCCTTACCATAGTCACAAAGACAATGCCCACTGCCCTCTCAGCCATTGGGCTGGTCACGTCATCTTGGAAGCTCATCAGGTCCATCTGGGATGACTTCCCCGTGCTGAATCCATGCTGACTACTCCTGACGATGCCCATCTTACACCAACAACCTTGCGTTTTCTGGATTTTAATCCCCAACCTATCTATCATATTTTGAAATGATGAGCAAATTATTTTACCTAGACATGAGAGTAATTATTTTCATATATTGGTCCCCACAGGTGAGCCACACACACATATGCACACACCCACACACACACATGTAGGTATATAAACTTCTGTTCCATGAAATACACGCTGCTCCAAATGAGGGGACAGCAGACAACAGACTCATCAAGCTGCAGGGTCTAAGGCTGGCACTTAAATAAAATACTCCTAATCTTGTCTACACCGTGTCACCTCTCAAGTGGTAACTGATCCACTGGGCTGTTAAACTAACTCGAAATGCACTTTATGATAGTGAACACACGCTTCCTTTTTTATCCTACAAAAAACCCAAGCCATTAAGCAGCGAGAGCATTCTTGCTGAGCAGCGTGACAGAGGCAGGAGGGCTGGCGGTGTGCTGCGACTCCGCTTAACCATCGCGTGCTAAAAGAGTGTGAGCAGCAAGTGCCTTCTGGCAGTGGTACTTCCTTTTAAAAAGCAGGGAGTGTTTTCTTTACACTCCACGTTAAGGATTTGTCTTTTTTTTTTTTCTTTTTTTTTTCTTAAGACACACTAAAGTGTTTGAAGCTGTTATAACTGCAGTAATCAGAATGTAATTATACCAGCAATGGGCCGGCACGTGCTGCAGCCTTCCAGAGCAGCAGCCAGGTGTAAAAAAGTCATAACATGAGTGAGCGGACTGCAAATTGGCAAAATGTTCCAGAAGTGTAGTGTAAAAAGAAAAATAATAATAATAATAATAAAAATTTGAAGTTACTTGGAACTTTGGTAGAAAATATCTTATGCAGGTTTGCATCTTGTGCAGGTTTGCAGGCACCAGACCACTGAAGGTCTTCTGGGTCGGAGGGAGAATGTTTGAATCAACCTGCTGCTTCACAGTGAAACAGTGTAATGAACAAAGTAACTCTGGCATGTTTAGAGGCTTGGGAGCAAGCAAGCAACTTGGCAGCAGGATTCTTCAAAAGCTTTGGGAAATTGCCGTAGGCCTTTCCACTCGGTGTCTGTGGTCCTCGCGCATCCAGAAATGTACTCCAAGCACCTGTAAGTGTTACTATGTGCTTTCAACTGATACTCTTTGTACAAAACAAAAAATAAAATAAAAGCCCACAACAAAAAACACCACATTTTACACTCCAATAATATTCTTAACCTTTATTTTTATGAATCAGACCAAGCAAGAAGTGTTTGTAATGGTTAGGAGTTGTTTAGCAGTTAGACTTGTTTTTCAAAGCCCATGATTGTGTTCCTGGCAGTGGCATGGGACAAAGGATATGTTTCCGGTCATCCCAAGGTTGCTTCTACCATTGCAAGTATGAGGCGCTTTCCTTCGTGGGTGTGAGGGACAGTGGGGGCCAGCAGGGCACGGGGATGGCACCAGGAAAAGGGAGGGAAGGCAGCAGCATGCACGGGGCTGTGGCAGCTCTGGTTTGAATCACACCGAGACATTTTCTGTGGTATATTCAATCTATTTTATTGTTCTTTATTTCATCTCCCGCAGGACCCCTGCTAGAAGCGCCGAGGGGGCGGCCTCTTGCAGGGCTGGGGAGAGTCTTGGGCACTGCCTGCCCGGGTGCGCTTCCTGGGGCGCCGGGACCCCCGAGTCGAGCGGTGAGGAGTGGAGGGTCTGCGCCTGCAGGCCCGGGCAGAGGGACCTGCTGCTGCCTCCTGCCCCAGCTCTTCACGGGGCTCTTCCTGCTCCTGGGGGTTGGCTGCAGCTGGGACTTCGCCAGGACCCCCACGCTGGAAAGCGCTGGATGTGCTGGGCAGCTCCTCCATGTCAGGGCCTGCGTTGCTGTTGGAGGGCGCGGGGCTGGTGCTGATGGTTCCCTGCATGGAGGCAGTGGGACCAGAAGCACCTGCAGGGCTGTCCTCCTGTACCCCAGCAGTGTGGCCACTCTCGAGGCCCAGTAGCCTCCGTGCCTCCTCTCCGCAGAGGCCCACGATGGTGCCGACGAGCCCGTCGATGAGCGGCACGGTGAGGGGCCCCAAGGCGGGCTGTGTGTGCTGAATGATGGCGTCCCTGTCCAGCCCCATCACACACAGGGAGTGCAGGAGGAAGCTCTCTGCAGCTCTCGCCTGCCACCAGCGTGTCCCGTAGATGGCTGAGAGCTCGCGGCGCAGCCAGGGCAGCACAGGGTCGAGGATGTCCCTGCGCTCCCTGAACAGCACGGCCCAGTCCTCGGGCAGGAGGCCGCCCACAGCAGCGCGGGGATCGGGCTCCGCATCCCTCTCCTCGGCTGGCACAGAGGACGGAGCCGGCGCTGCAGGGCTGTGGGGGGCGGTGGCGCTGCCTGCCTGGAAGCCAACAGGTACGGGCACTGCGGGAGGGGAGACGATGCATTCCAGGTAGTCTTCGTCTCCCCGCACGGAAACCTTGATGGTCCTCATGCCCGTCCTGCAGAGTGGGCAGCTCGCCTTCAGTTTTGCCCAGCGCTGGATGCAGCCCAGGCAGAACCGGTGGTTACATGGTGTCGCGTAGGCCACATCCTTTCGGCCCTCCCGGCAGACGGGACACGTCCACGCCTCCTCTGTGGCCATGATCTTCACGCTAAGGTGCGCTGGGGAGAGCTGATGGTGACGAGCTGCTCCCCTGCACCGGCACTGCAGAAGCGGGTATCGCGCACGCTGCGAGGAAGAGAGAAGGTCACTGGCTGTGCCCCGGCCCCTCAGCAGGAAACCCCCCGGCCCCAGCCCCACGGCTGGGTGGTCCCACGTCCCCCGCGGGCCGCCCCGGGGCACGTGGCCCCACAAAGCTCACCTGCGCTGCTGCAAGTGCTCCTCACAGGGCCCCGGCTGCCTGAGCCAGGCAGGGCCGGGGAAACACAGGCACTGCCTGCGGGGACGGGCACTGAGAACAGCTGCCGACGGCCCCACAGCACAGCTCCAACAAATCCTTGCTCGGCACTCCAAGCCTCGCACAAATGCTCAGCAGGAATCCAGGCACGAGCCAGGCTGGGACGGGCTCTGCCTGCGCCCCAATATGAGCAGCGAGGGCCGTGAAGTCACAGTCTGTTGCTGGGTGACCTCAGAGCCCATCGCTCTGGGTGACCTCAGAGCCCATCGCTCTGGGTGACGCCCAAAAACTAAAGTACGTGTCTGAGAGCATTGCCCAGATGTTTTGTGAACTCCAGCAGGCTTGCTGCCCTGACCACTTCACTGGGAGGCCTGGTTCAGTGGCCAAGCCCCGTGTCAGTGAAAAATCTTGTCCTCACCTCCAGGCGGACCCTCCCCTGTCACAGCTCCATGCCATTCCCTCCACTTTTGTCACCGTCCCCAGAGAGTAGAGTTAGCGCCGGGCCCTCCGCTCCCCTCGTGAGGAAGCTGCAGGTCGCCATCAGGCCTCTCCTCAGTCTCCTGCAGGCTGAACAAACGCAGGCACCTCAGCCGCTCCTCATCTGTCCTGCCCTCCAGACCCTTCACCACTTTGAAGCCCTCCTTTGGATGCTCTCTCTCTAAGAGGTTTATGGCCTTCTGATAGTGCCGTGCCCAAAAGTGCACACAGGACTCGAGCTGATGCTGAAAGAGCGCAGAGCAGAGCACAGCAATCCCTGCCCGCGACCGGCTAGCGATGCTGTGCTGGAGGCACCCCACGATGCCGTTGCCCCTCCTGCCTGCCAGGGCCCACGGCTGACTCACGTTCAACTTGCCGTCGACCAAAAGCCCCAGAGCCCTCTCTGCAGGGCTGCGCTCCAGCCTCTCCTCCCCCCAGACTGTCCGGACAGCCAGGGTTGCCCGTTGCCAGGTGCGGAATCCCTCACTCGCTCTCGCTAAACCTCATCTTGTTGGGGATTGCCCAGCTCTCTGATTTGTCAGGTTCTCTCTGCAAGGCCTTCCTCCCCTCCATGGAGTCAGACGCTCCTCCCAATTTAGCATCGTGCCTAGATGGACTCAAGACGCCCTCGAGTCCTGCGTGCAAGTCAGTTAGGACAACACTGAAGAGAACTGGCCCTAAAATGGAGGCCTGCAGAAGCCCCCTAGTGACTGGCCGCCAGCCCGATGCAACCCCATTTACGATAACCCTTGGAACGCGACCCGTCAGCCACTTGTTCACCCATGGCATTATGCATTGCTCTAGCTGTGTGCTGCTCAATTTGTCCAGAAGGAGACAGTGAGAAACAATATTGAAGCTGTGCTGAAATCCAAACAGGTGCCATCAGCTGGCTTCCCTTGGCCAACTAGACGGTTGAGCACTTCCGAAAAGGAAATCAAGTGCGTTAAGCAGCACTTTCCCCTCGTGAACCTGTGTTGGCTGTGATCAATGACTGCATTGTCCTTCAGGTGATATTAAGAACTCCCAGAATACTTTTCACCATATTTTTACCATTTTTCCCTCCCAATTGATTGGGGGGAGTTGAAAAATCATAAAATAATAATAATAATAATAATAATAATAATAATAATAAAGAGAAAATCATATTCATGTTCATAAGAAGAACAGGAATAAAAGAATAGGGAAGGTAAGCGAGGCAAAGTGCAACCGCTGACCAGCTGCTGACAGATGTCCATCCCATCCCCAAGTAGCAGCCCTCATACCAGCCTGGCCTAGCAGTTCCTAGTAATAATTCAGCACCATGCCCTGTGTCAAGCAATATCCCTTTGGCCTTTTGCAACGTCCCTGTGTGAAGCATTTTGTACACAACAGATGCAAATCTGCTCCCATCCACTGCTTTCTCTGTTGAATGTAGAAGGGCAACATTGCTGACAAAAGCTCTCTTGCAGCCCCTAGTCTTACATCTCGATCCTTAAGCAAGCTGCATTTAAAAAGGAAACGGGAAAGGGGAAAGTGAAAAGGCAAAAAAGGGAAAGGGAAAGGGAAAGGGAAAGGGAAAGGGAAAGGGAAAGGGAAAGGGAAAGGAGAAATAAAAATTTAGGAATGGCTATACGGAAGGAGAAGCGTCTTTCCTCCACATTGCATATGGGGACCAAGACTGAAGCAAAGGAACCTTTGTGGCTGAACCAGAAGAATTGGAGGTTAATTTGAAAATGCTGTTCTCTAGGCCAAAGGAAAAAATGCACTGAACACTAGGTCAAGGCAAGAAATAGAAAGCTCTTCTTGAGGACAGAAATCTCAAAACCTAAGCACAACATCGGGGGAAGATTAGGGCTGTCCAGAGGAAGAAGAAATACCCACAGAGTGAAGTGGCAAACCCATCCCTGGCTGGAGTAGGGTTGAAAGTTGTAGCCTCTGCTTACACACACGATGGCAAGTACAGCAGCAGTCTCTGCGCAAAGCAGACTTTAAAAAGAGAACCCATTCCTAAACCATGGGAGAGATCCTTGACACAATAGCTCTCAAAGTCGTGAAGAGAGCAGAAGAGCGGTTTTGCACACAGCGTTTGCTGTTTCCATTGCTTGTTAGGGTTATGCTTTCCTTGTATACAGCATCTGCATGCAGATGCTGCGAAGCTTCCAGGTCGCTCCCTGTCACTGGGTGAATTTGCACGAAGGAGAGTCCGAATGGAGGGAAACTGGGCTGCATGGACTCAACTACTAAGCCTCATGCTTAAGGAAGCCAGCGTCCTCCACAATTACACTTGGCAGTCGGTGCCTGGACGCTGCCCAGTTCTGGTGGCATAGAATCACTGAATCACAGAATATCCTGAGTTGGAAGGGACCCATAAGGATCATCGAGTCCAACTCCTGGCACCACACAGGTCTACCTCCAAATTCCGACCACGTTGTTATAAATTACGTAGCCCCCCTTCCTGGTACTGCGGCTGCGTCGACTGTTGCTAGGGGGTCGTCTCCTGTCCCTCTGGTGGTCGCACGGATGAAGGCCGTAGTCTTCCTCCGCTTGGTATGTGGTGTTTTTCCCTCCTTAACCGGTCATGTTGGTTTGTCTTAAGATAGGACAGTGGGTTATCAATTTTGCAGTTATAGTATTTACACAAAGTTCTCTCAACTTTCCGTCCGAGACAGCAACAGGCAGGGAGCCTCAAGGTCCTTACAGCCACCTGGCGACTCCCTTTGTTCCTTCTTAATATAGCCATGGGAAATAATGAACAAACATGCTTCATACACCACAATCCTTCCTTTTTCTTTTACTTACTTATTTTGTTCCTTAATTCCTGGTATGCCTGTCTGCTGAGCGTTAGAGTTTCAGCATCCTCACTCGTGGTTATGGGTTCATATTTGGCACTGATATGCATCAAATGTGCTGCCTCTAAACGGTTTTTTACAATCGCGATTACTCGATTCAGAATACATGGTCCAAAAGTTAGACTCAACATTAATAACAACAAAGGTCCCGCTATTGTCGACAGTAAAGTTGTAAGCCAGGGTGAATAATTAAACCAAGAGTCGTATCAATTCTGCTTAGCCTCATTTTCTCGCTTTCTTTTTTCTAATCCTTCTCTGAGCTTCATCATTGTATCCCTCACTACTCCAGTGTGGTTTGCATATACACAGCATTCTTCTTTCAAGGCGGCACATAATCCACCGTCTTGTAAATACACCAGATCTAATCCTCTACGATTTTGCAAAACAACTTCCGATAATGACCTTGCCGATTTGTCCAGGGCAGTAATTGACTGTTCAACTCGAGCTAAGTCTTCATCTACAGCCACACGTAGGGAGGTGAACTCCTGACTTTGTCTGACCAGAGAGGCAACTCCAGTGCCCACCCCGGTGCCTCCCAGAATTATCAACGTTGCCAATGTTATAGCCGTGATTGGTTCTCTTTTTGTTAAGTGGTTCTCTGCTACCGTGTGCCGTGTATATACGTACTCTTCAGAATGGTATAGAATTCTTGGTACAATTATCACCTGTATACAGAAATCTTGAGATACATTAAAGAGTTCAAGTGATAAACAAGGGGTAACACCTATCGATGAGCAGACCCATCTAGCGTTGTTTGCAGGAATTAACCACCTTTCTTTACTTCCTGGTGTAACCTTCTCCGTAATACTGCATAGATGGAGCTTCTCACTAGGGATTGTACCTACACACCTGCCATTCCCAGTTACTTCCGTCAATGTTATTCCTACATCCCTCCCCCAATTGCATTGTGGAGGGTTGGGGTTACGTGAACGGGTGGCCTCTCCCAGATCCCCAGTGGCGTCATCATATGGAGGCCTTATATCAAGGCATAACCAGCAAGGTTTAGGGATGTTGGGAATTGTTTGATTCAATAAATAATAACTAGCATCCACGATTTTCCACATGTTATTCTCTGTCATCCCTTCATTTTTTTCATATTTTTGGCCTACTGATTTATTAATGACCTTCAGTGGTTTTGGGCTATTTGGAGTTCGTATTTCAGAAGCTTGTGTAGGTTGAATTCTTAAAACATTTCCTGACAGTTCTTGGTTTGGTCCTACCCGTTGGGGGTTCTTAATCTCTTCTTTCCTTCTATATATTATCCCTCCCCTATCAGCTCCGGATTCATGCAACCTAATTCCCCAGCGTTGTCCTAGGGTCCACCTTTGATCTCCCGGTTGGGTTACATTGATGTATAGGAATTTGCAATCTGACCTGGAGAGGGTGGCGTAATGCTGTAGTTCGCCCTTATGGTTACATCCTGGTGGATGTACACAACCTCACAACCTCACAATTCCTCAAAGTCTCACAACCCCAATAGGCACAAAAGTATTCATGTGGATAGTTACAATACGGTCTTCCCGGGTTAGAACTTGGGCACATATAGAAGCTCAATTGACCAGAACATATGTTTGGTACATTTTTGCCCCATGTCACAAGGTCACACAGTAAGACCTTACAACTAGGGCCCCCAGCGGTGATTATTTGCTGCACAACATGGTAATCTTCCCATCTAATTAGGCTCCAAATAAAAGGTTGATGAGGGTGCACAGACCCAGGAACAGTGCAAACACTTACACCTACTACTATGTATCGCAAAAAGTGGATAGGGCCCATTTTCGGAGGGTTTTTTTTCTTTTTTTTCTTTTTTTTTTTTTTACCTGGTCACGCAGTTCCCCACCGTTTCACTCTCTGCCTCGCTTGTCAGTTCGGTTGCGGCGAACTACAAGGTGCGCGTTCTTCTCGGCAGCAGTAGTGCTCTTCAGGGGTGTTTCTCGGTTAGCTGCAACCTCTTGCCTGTTACCGATCACACAGAGCCCCCCTCCTCCCCCTTTTTACGATACATAGACAGTGACAGTATATATTATACTTATCGAGGCCGTTTCAGAGTGAGCTTTAAGTCATCAGGGCCTGCGACCGCTTCCCCATTCTCTTGTCTGGATTGGTCCCTTCACACGACTGGCATGCGTCCACCCCTTCTCAGCCGTCCGGATAGCTGTCTCTGTGGTAAGTAAAACAACATAGGGGCCTTCCCACCGTAGTGTTAAAGATGTTTCTTTCCATGTCTTAATTAGAACCTTATCTCCTGGCTGTATTCTATGGATTGCTATATCTAACGGGGGACGCTATGCCACCAAGCCTTTCGCTTGTAATTCCCTCCATCTATTCATCAGCTGTATTAAATAAGGTGTTAATTGAATGTCCTGTATCTGGGGGTGATCAGATGGCATCTCTAGATCATAAGGCATACCGTATAGTATTTCAAAAGGTGAGATTCCGACATCGGCTTGAAGCTGTGTTCGAATATTCAGTAGTGCAAGTGGTAAACATTTCACCCAGGAGGATTTTTTCTCCATCATAAGCTTTGTTAGTTGCTTTTTAATTTCCCCATTCATTCGTTCTACCTTTCCAGAGCTTTGAGAGTGCCACGGAGTATGATATTCCCAACTTGTCCCCAAGGCTTTCGTAGTTTCTTGGGACACTTTTGATATAAAGTGCGGGCCTCGGTCAGAATCAATTGTTTCTACAATCCCGTACCTTGGGATAATGTTTTCTAACAGTATTTTTTTATACCACAGCTCGGGCCGTTGTTCTCGTTGTCGGGAAAGCTTCCACAAAGTGCGTGAGATGGTCTACAATTACTAATAAATATTTGTACCTTCCTACTTTTGGAAGTTCTGTGAAATCCAATTGAATTCTGGCAAAAGGTCGGTGCGCTAATTCCCGACCTCCTAACACTCTTTTCCTCATTTGCCGGGCAGTCACTCTCTTACAGACAAGACAATCATGCACAACTCCTTTTGCTACATTGTATATTCCAATACACATATATTTTGTAGCGAATTGATCCACTAGTGCTTGAGCTCCCCAGTGGGTGTTCTCATGAAACCTCCGTAGCACTCGCACAGCTGCAGACTTAGGAAGCATTTCCCGTCCATCAGGCAATACCCATTTACCCCATCTATTTCTTTTATGCCCATTTGAGCCATTTAATCCTTTTCTGGCTGCGTAAAACGGAGTAATGTATATATGGGTCCGTGTAAATAACAACGTGACTAAATGTACAGTCCAAACGCTTCTTAAACTCCAACAGGCTTGGTGCAGTCACTACTTCCCTGTGGGCCTCTTCCAGTGTGCGACAACCCTCTCAGTGAAGAACCTCTTCCTGATGCTTATCCCATTCCCAAGGAGCAGCCCTCATTCCACCCTGGCCAAGCACTTCATAGCAATAGTTCAGCACGATGCCCTGTGTTATGGAATATCCTTCTGGCTACTTCAGCTCAGCTGTCCCGCTGCTGTCCCCTCCCAGCTCCTTGAGTTGGGATATACCTCCAGATATCCACCCCTTATTCCATACCATTTATGTCATGCTCAGGTTACACTCTTTCCAATACGTTCTAATTAATCACCATTTTCATCTATGATATATAGCAATCATGGTAGTGATGACATACAGTATTATATAATAATTAACATACTACAATTCAACTCATGGGCTATTCTCACCCAGTATTAAATCCCCTTGAGGTACACACCGGACCTCCCCATTCTTTTGCATTACCCACCAAGTGCATCCAGGTCCCTGAGCAAAAGCAATTCCACGAATGGGTTTGCCTTTTCCTGAGGCAGGAGTAGCCCAGACTGTTTTACCCAGCACGTTTCTTACGTGCACTACAGGAACTTTATCCCCTTCTACAGTGCATAACAGGTTTGATTGGGCAGGTCCAGCTCGGTTGGCAGATCCCCTGGTATTGACTAACCAGGTGGCCTTTGCCAAATGTGTATCCCAATTTTTGAATGTCCCAGCACCCATTGCTTTCAGTGTAGTCTTCAACAGTCCATTGTATCGTTCAACTTTTCCAGAGGCTGGTGCATGATAGGGGATGTGATACACCCACTCAATACCATGTTCTTTGGCCCAAGTGTCTATAAGGTTGTTTCGGAAATGAGTCCCGTTGTCTGACTCAATTCTCTCTGGGGTGCCATGTCGCCATAGGACTTGCTTTTCAAGGCCCAGGATAGTGTTCCGGGCGGTGGCATGGGGCACAGGATATGTTTCCAGCCATCCGGTGGTTGCTTCCACCATTGTAAGTACGTGGCGCTTGCCGTTGCGGGTTTGAGGGAGTGTGATGTAATCAATTTGCCAGGCCTCTCCATATTTATATTTCAGCCATCGTCCTCCATACCAAAGAGGTTTTGACCGTTTGGCTTGCTTGATTGCAGCACATGTTTCACAATCATGAATAACCTGTGCTATAGTGTCCATGGTCAGGTCCACCCCTCGATCACGAGCCCATCTGTAGGTTGCATCTCTACCTTGATGGCCTGAGGTGTCATGGGCCCATCGGGCTATAAATAATTCACCTTTATGTTGCCAGTCCAGGTCCACGTGAGCCACTTCAATCTTAGCAGCCTGATCCACCTGCTGGTTGTTTTGATGTTCTTCAGTAGCCCGATTCTTGGGCACATGAGCATCTACATGGCGTACCTTTACAACCAGGTTCTCTACCCGGGCAGCAATATCTTGCCACAATGCCGCAGCCCAGATGGGCTTGCCCCTGCGCTGCCAGTTGTTCTGCTTCCATTGCTGTAACCACCCCCACAGGGCATTTGCTACCATCCATGAATCAGTATAGAGATAGAGAACTGGCCACTTTTCTCGTTCAGCAATATCTAAAGCCAGCTGAATGGCTTTCACTTCTGCAAACTGACTCGATTCACCTTCTCCCTCAGCAGCTTCTGCAACTCGCCGTGTAGGACTCCATACAGCAGCTTTCCATCTCCGATGCTTTCCCACAATACGACAGGACCCATCAGTGAACAAGGCATATTTCTTCTCATTTTCCGGTAGCTTGTTGTACAGTGGGGCTTCTTCAGCACAGACCACCTCCTCCTCTGATGATATCCCAAAGTATTTGCCTTCTGGCCAGTCCATAATCACCTCCAAGATTCCTGGGCGACTGGGGTTTCCTATTCGAGCCCGCTGAGTAATCAGTGCAACCCACTTGCTCCATGTAGCATCAGTTGCATGATGTGTAGAGGGGACCCTTCCTTTGAACATCCAGCCTAGTACCGGCAGTCGGGGTGCCAGGAGGAGCTGCGCTTCAGTACCGACCACTTCCGAAGCAGATCGAACTCCTTCATATGCTGCCAATATCTCCTTTTCAGTTGGAGTATAGCGGGCTTCAGATCCTCTGTATCCCCGACTCCAAAACCCCAGGGGTCGACCTCGAGCTTCCCCAGCTTCTTTCTGCCAGAGGCTCCAGGTGGGACCATTCTCCCCGGCTGCGGTGTAGAGCACATTCTTTACATCTGGTCCTGTTCGGACTGGCCCGAGGGCTACTGCATGAACTATTTCCTGCTTAATTTGTTCAAAGGCTTGTCGTTGCTCAGGGCCCCATTCAAAAGCATTCTTCTTACGGGTTACTTGGTAGAGCGGGTTTACAATCAGACTGTAATTTGGAATATGCATTCTCCAAAACCCCACGACACCTAGGAAAGTTTGTGTTTCTTTTTTGCTAGTTGGTGGAGACATAGCTGTTATTTTGTTGATCACATCCATTGGGATTTGACGACGTCCATCTTGCCATTTTATTCCTAAAAACGGGATCTCTCGTGCAGGTCCTTTAACTTTATTCTGTTTCATGGCAAAACCGGCCTTCAGAAGGATTTGGACTATTTCCTTCCCTTTTTCGAAAACTTCTTCTGCAGTGTCACCCCACACAATGATGTCATCGATGTACTGCAGGTGTTCAGGAGCTTCCCCCTGCTCCAGCGCAGACTGGATCAGTCCGTGGCAAATGGTAGGGCTGTGTTTCCACCCCTGGGGCAGCCGATTCCAAGTATATTGGACTCCCCTCCAAGTGAAAGCAAACTGTGGCCTGCACTGTGCTGCTAGAGGGATGGAGAAAAATGCATTAGCGATATCAATTGTGGCATACCACTTGGCTGCCTTTGATTCCAGTTCATACTGGAGTTCTAGCATGTCCGGCACTGCAGCACTCAGTGGTGGCGTGACTTCGTTCAGGCCACGATAGTCCACTGTTAGTCTCCACTCACCATTAGACTTTCGCACTGGCCATATGGGACTATTAAAAGGTGAATGAGTCTTGCTGATCACTCCCTGGCTCTCCAGTTGACGAATTAGCTTATGGATGGGACTCAGGGAGTCTCGGTTGGTGCGATATTGCCGCCGGTGCACAGTTGTGGTAGCGATCGACACTTGCTGTTCTTCAACCCTCAGCAACCCCACAACAGAAAGGGTCCTCTGAGAGACCAGGCAAGGTAGACAACTGTTTAATGTCCTCTGTCTCCAAGGCAGCTATGCCAAAAGCCCAGCGGAACCCTTTTGGGACCTTGAAATATCCTCTTCTAAGATAGTCTATGCCAAGGATGCACGGAGCATCTGGGCCAGTCACAATACGGTGCTTTTGCCACTCCTTACCGGTTAGACTCACTTCAGCCTCCAATACAGTTAACTGCTGGGATCCCCCCGTCACACCATAAATACAGATGGGCTCTGGCCCTTTATAGCTTGATGGCATTAGAGTACATTGTGCACCGGTGTCTACCAAAGCCTTATACTTCTGTGCGTCTGACGTGCCAGGCCATCGAATCCACACAGTCCAATAAACTCGATTGTCCCTTTCCTCCCCCTGGCTGGAGGCAGGGCCCCTCTAATCCTGGTCAGAATCTTCGTCTCTGTGTTTAAAGGACTGCCTGCTGGAAGTTGGAGCAGCAAACTTTTCAGAGAACCCCTTTTTCCCAATTGTTTTCTTTTGCAATTCACGTACCCGTGCCTCTCGGGTCGCAGTAGATTTTCCATCCCATTTTCTCATGTCCTCTCCAAGGTCACGTAGGTAAAAGCACAGGGTGGCGCGGTGTGTGTGCCCACCATATTGTCTTCCTTGCATAGATGAACGTTTACCCCTAATAGCTGAGACACTGTTTTGTACAGGTGGGGAGGAAAATAATCTCTCTTCAAGTTGGTGGATCTTTTCAGAAAGTTTCTCCAAAGTATTCTCTTTTAGCTGGTGGACACTGGTTCGTTCAGGTGGAGGGGAAGATAAATTCTCTTTAAGTTGGTGGACCTCTTCAGAGAGTTTCTCCACAGCCGAGACACAGGCCTGTAGGGAAGAGGAGAGATTTCCTTCGTACTGCCGCAGTATTTTAGTCACTTCATTCACTGGGGGATTCTCCTCCTCTTTCCAGGTTAGTATTGCCAATGAGCTGGCATATGATCATGGTGCACTCCGTACAAACTTCCGCCACATTGGTGGTGTACACCGGACTGCACCTGGATTTGTGGATGTTTGTGCGTCGTCTAGGTCCTTATAAATTACTTCCCGTACGGCCAATTCCCTCAGGTACTGAATTCCCTTCTCCATGGTGGTCCATTTGCCTGGTAGACATACAAGTTCTTCCTTGAAGGGATACCTTTCCTGCACAGCTGACAGGAGACGCCTCCAGAGGCTGTGAGATCGTGCTCCATCTCCAATTGCTTTGTCAATGCATGCGTCCCTAGCAAGGGATCCCAGCCGCCTGGCTTCCTTGCCCTCTAATTCCACATAATTGGCTCCGGTGTCCCAGCACTGGAGCAGCCAGGTGACAAGCTGCTCACCTATACAGCGACCAAAATCTTTTCGCACATCTCGTAGCTCACGCTGGTATAGAGTCCGGGTAGTTACTGTTGATTTTTCGACATCCCCATCCTCATCTTCAGTCTCCTGCACCTTTGATGGCCCAGCCTCGTCTTCTCTATGCCCAGACTTAGCAGAAGACTGTCTGCGTTCTAAACGACCTGAGCCTCTATACCATTTTTTCACCTTGTCTACAGGGGCAACTTGCACTGCTACAGCTCGTTTCTCTGACCCAGCCACAGGGTCTGCCACAGGGGTTGGAATACCCTCTGCGGGGTCAACTTGCACTGCTACAGCTCGTTTCTCTGACCCAGACACAGGAGTGGGAGCAGCTGCAGGAGCCGGAGCTGCTGCAGGGGTTGGAGCGGCTGCAGGGGCTGGAGCTGGAGCGGCTGCGGGAGCTGGAGCTGGAGCGGCTGCAGGAGCTGGATCTGGAGCGGCTGCAGGAGCAGCTTTACACCTTGGCCTGGTGTAAACACTGTTCTGCAACAATTAAAACATCAGCATGTTATCAGCGCTTTTCTCATCCTAATCCAAAACATAGCACCCTACCAGCTACTATGAGGAAAAATTAAGTCTGTCCTAACTGGAACCAGGACACCTGCCCATGGAAGTGGGGTGGGAAGTGGGTGGTCTATAAGGTCTCTTCCAACCCAAACCATTCTATGATTTCTTAAAAACAATCTTCCCTGTACAATCTTTCTCATGCCAAATAATCTTAGATATTTCTTTCTCCTTTGGACAAAATACGTGTGATTTCCTTAGCTGCCTCTGATGAGTCCAGAGAAGAGCAATCTTTGAGACTGTTCCCCAAGAAAACACAATTCAGGCAGAGCACAAGGTGGTGGGATGGTTTTGTTGAGACAGGAGAGAGAGCCATGCAGAGCCAAAGAGGCTGATCATATTTGCAAAGGGTATTTAACTCCCAACAAGCTAAAGTTAACTCCAGTGACAGCTGAAACCATTAAGCATCTTCCAGGATGATGGTGTCTATCCACAGGTAAAATCATGCTTTCTGGGGAGCACACTCAAGAGAGTATCATTAGAAAGGGAGATAGAAAAGGTTACCAAAATAAAATAAACACTTGTTTCATCTTGAAAATGTAGATAGTGTTTACTAAACCCTCTTCTCTGAAATGGGCCATTATGGACTGCCCGTTTTTCTAAGCTGTTTCCCATCTCCCCATCTTCTTTTTCTTCTGTCTTCTGTTGTCTCTGCTGTATTTGAACTGGCCTCTGGATGAAGGTTTATTTAAACAAACTAGAGACAAAGACATTTCAACCACAAGAATGTGTTTCCACTTAGATTCCAGTTGCTTTGGTTTTGTATTTTGCCACTTGAATCTTTCTATTTAGTAGCATTTCCACCTAAGACCCATATTAGTGTTCTTTCTAGATGAAGTTATCCCAAAGAATTTTGCATTTTTTTACCTCTTTAGTTCAGGTTTTTTTTTTGTTTGTTTGTTTGTTTTTTACAACAGCAAGAGGTTTCTCTGTATTTTTTTTATATAACTGTCATGAAGTCCTGTTGCGAAGCAGGAAACAAAATCAATATAGAAGGCAAGCCATACCACCTCACCTTTGAACTGCTGTACACTTTTCACTTTTCTCTTTTCATTTAACAGTTTTCTTCAGTTAATTTCTGATATGACCTTGTGACTAGTGTTTTGTATTTCAACATATTTCTAGATCGCAGGTCACCTCAATGGGAGAGGCACTTGGCTCTCCAGAAAACTTGTGAGGAATCAGGCTGGTTTGTTCAAACAGGGCAAATTCCTCTCTGGCCTTTCTTGTTTCCATTTGAAACACTTAACTGGGGCTTGGATTAGGTCAATGAAGAATAAATCTAAATCTAACCATTCTTAAACTGAAATCAAAATGCCCACGTGTTGCTTTGACCAACTTAGCCAAAGCAGCCCCAGACTGTGGATAGGCGAGGCTTGTGCCTGCCCTCTGCTCCTCCTCAGGGCAGCCTTCAGATGCCTGTGCTATCTGACCGTATTGCCGAGTGACATTAAGCCACACAGACTGCTTCTGGACGCTTTCAAGGGCTACCAGTCTAATAGGTCAAATGCTGATTTATATCAAAAGAATAAAATGCAGCTGGAAAGGTACTGCAGTGTGAGTTACTAGAACAGCTGCTGGAAAAGAGTTCTAGAACATTGTTTGAGCTGAGGTTCTGCTATGATAAAGCAATGGCATTTCAAAGCACATTAATCAGCCATGACCAAAGGGACAGTGGGGGCCAGCAGGGCACGGGGACGGCACCAGGAAAAGGGAGGGAAGGCAGCAGCATGCACGGGGCTGTGGCAGCTCTGGTTTGAATCACACCGAGACTTTTTCTGTGGTATATTCAATCTATTTTATTGTTCTTTATTTCATAAACTACAAGAGCCCTGCTAGAAGCGCCGGGGGGGCGGCCTCTTGCAGGGCTGGGCAGAGTCTTGGGCACTGCCTGCCCGGGTGCGCTTCCTGGGGCGCCGGGACCGCCGAGTCGAGCGGTGAGGAGTGGAGGGTCTGCGCCTGCAGGCCCGGGCAGAGGGACCTGCTGCTGCCTCCTGCCCCAGCTCTTCACGGGGCTCTTCCTGCTCCTGGGGGTTGGCTGCAGCTGGGACTTCGCCAGGACCCCCATGCTGGAAAGCGCTGGATGTGCTGGGCAGCTCCCCCATGTCAGGGCCTGCGTTGCTGTTGGAGGGCGCGGGGCTGGTGCTGATGGTTCCCTGCATGGAGGCAGTGGGACCAGAAGCACCTGCAGGGCTGTCCTCCTGTACCCCAGCAGTGTGGCCACTCTCGAGGCCCAGTAGCCTCCGTGCCTCCTCGCCGCAGAGGCCCACGATGGTGCCGACGAGCCCGTCGATGAGCGGCACGGTGAGGGGCCCCAAGGCGGGCTGTGTGTGCTGAATGATGGCGTCCCTGTCCAGCCCCATCACACACAGGGAGTGCAGGAGGAAGCTCTCTGCAGCTCTCACCTGCCACCAGCGTGTCCCATAGATGGCTGAGAGCACGCGGCGCAGCCAGGGCAGCACAGGGTCGAGGATGTCCCTGCGCTCCCTGAACAGCACGGCCCAGTCCTCGGGCAGGAGGCCGCCCACAGCAGCGCGGGGATCGGGCTCCGCATCCCTCTCCTCGGCTGGCACAGAGGACGGAGCCGGCGCTGCAGGGCTGTGGGGGGCGGTGGCGCTGCCTGCCTGGAAGCCAACAGGTACGGGCACTGCGGGAGGGGAGACGATGCATTCCAGGTAGTCCTCCTCTCCCCGCACGGAAACCTTGATGGTCCTCATGCCCGTCCTGCAGAGTGGGCAGCTGGCCTTCAGCTTTGCCCAGCGCTGGATGCAGCCCAGGCAGAACCGGTGGTTACATGGTGTCGCGTAGGCCACATCCTTTCGGCCCTCCCGGCAGACGGGACACGTCCACGCCTCCTCTGTGGCCATGATCTTCACGCTAAGGTGCGCTGGGGAGAGCTGATGGTGACGAGCTGCTCCCCTGCACCGGCACTGCAGAAGCGGGTATCGCGCACGCTGCGAGGAAGAGAGAAGGTCACTGGCTGTGCCCCGGCCCCTCAGCAGGAAACCCCCCGGCCCCAGCCCCACGGCTGGGTGGTCCCACGTCCCCCGCGGGCCGCCCCGGGGCACGTGGCCCCACACAGCTCACCTGCGCTGCTGCAAGTGCTCCTCACAGGGCCCCGGCTGCCTGAGCCAGGCAGGGCCGGGGAAACACAGGCACTGCCTGCGGGGACGGGCACTGAGAACAGCTGCCGACGGCCCCACAGCACAGCTCCAACAAATCCTTGCTCGGCGCTCCAAGCCTCGCACAAACGCTCAGCAGGAATCCAGGCACGAGCCAGGCTGGGGCGGGCTCTGCCTGCGCCCCAATATGAGCAGCGAGGGCCGTGAGGTCACAGAGTCCATTGCTGGGTGACCTCAGCGCCCATCGCTGGGTGACCTCAGCATGGGGAGACATCACGTTGTGCTGGGTGGCAGCCGGGCGGGTTTTCACAGAATCACAGAATCGTCTAGGTTGGAAGAGACCTCCAAGATCATCTAGTCCAACCTCAGCCCTAACACTAACAAGTCCTACACTAAACCGTATCACTAAGGGCTACATCTAAACGTCTTTTAAAGACCTCCAGGGATGGTGACTCAATCACCCCCCTGGGCAGTCCATTCCAATGCCTAACAACCCTTTCGGTAAAGAAGAAGTTCTTCCTAACATCCAACCTAAACCTCCCCTGGCGCAACTTTAGCCCATTCCCCCTCGTCCTGTCACCATGCACGTAGGAGAACAGACCAACCCCCACCTCTCTACAGCCTCCTTTAAGGTACCTATAGAGAGCGATGTGGTCTCCCCTGAGCCTCCTCTTCTCGAGGCTAAACAACCCCAGCTCACAGTATCACAGTATCACAGATTTCTAGGTTGGAAGAGACCTCAAGATCATCGAGTCCAACCTCCGACCTAACACTAAGTACTCCACTAAACCATATCGCTAAGCTCTACATCTAAACGTCTTTTAAAGACCTCCAGGGATGGTGACTCCACCACCTCCCTGGGCAGCCCGTTCCAATGCTTAATAACCCTTTCGGTAAAGAAGTACTTCCTAACATCCAACCTAAAACTCCCCTGTTGCAACTTTCGCCCATTCCCCCTCGTCCTGTCACCAGGCACGTAGGAGAACAGACCAACACCCACCTCTCTACAGCCTCCTTTAAGGTAACTGTAGAGAGCGATAAGGTCGCCCCTGAGCCTCCTCTTCTCCAGGCTGAACAAGCCCAGCTCCCTCAGCCGCTCCTCGTAAGACTTGTTCTCCAGACCCCTCACCAGCTTGGTCGCCCTTCTCTGGACTCGCTCGAGCACGTCCATGTCCTTCCTGTAGCGAGGGGCCCAAAACTGAACACAGTACTCAAGGTGCGGCCTCACCAGAGCCGAGTACAGGGGCACAATCACTTCCCTAGCCCTGCTGGCCACACTGCTTCTTATACAGGCCAGGATGCTGTTGGCCTTCTTGGCCACCTGGGCACACTGCTGGCTCATATTCAGCCGACTATCAACCAATACTCCCAGGTCCTTCTCGGCCAGGCAGCTTTCCAGCCACTCATCTCCCAGCTTGTAGCGCTGCTTGGGGTTGTTGCGCCCCAGGTGCAGGACCCGGCACTTGGCCTTGTTGAACTTCATACAGTTGACCTCAGCCCATCGCTCCAGCCTATCCAGATCATCCTGCAGAGCCTTCCTGCCCTCGAGCAGATCGACACACGCACCTAACTTGGTGTCATCTGCAAACTTCCTGAGGGTGCACTGGACGCCCTCATCCAGATCATCGATAAAGATATTAAAGAGGACCGGCCCCAGTACCGAGCCCTGGGGGACACCACTAGTAACCGGCCTCCAACCGGATTTGACTCCATTCACCACAGCTCTCTGGGCCCGGCCATCCAGCCAGTTTCTAACCCAACAAAGCGTACGCCAGTCCAAGCCCCGAGCAGCCGGTTTCTTGAGGAGAATGTTGTGGGGAACTGTGTCAAAAGCCTTACTGAGGTCAAGGTAGATCACATCCACAGCCTTCCCCTCATCCACCAAGCGCGTCACTTTGTCATAGAAGGAGATCAGGTTCGTCAAGCAGGACCTGTCTTTCATAAACCCATGCTGACTGGGCCTGATTGCGTGCTTGCCCTGCAAGTGCCGCGTGATGACATTCAAGATAATCTGCTCCATGAGCTTCCCTGGCACTGAGGTCAAGCTAACAGGCCTATAGTTCCCCGGATTATCTCCAGAGAACGAGACTGTCCCAGGATAAGAACAATGGCTAAGGAAAACGAGACAAACACTTGCAGAATCGGCAAGAACAAGAAGCTACAAAATCTTGGGCCCTTCCATTTCCAAAACAAACAAACAAAAAACAACAACAAAGAAATTAAAGTTTAGTCAAATAAAACTGTATATAGAGGGCGTAGTTACAAGTGTAGGTTGTGGGCCTGTAGTACTCAGCCAGTGAGGAAAGGGGAGGAATTAAACATCGGGTAACAGGGGATATAAGGTAATGATATACTGTTACTGTGCACCCCTGTCCGCAGGACACACAGCATTGCAATTGTGAATAAATGAATAAATTATCTTCCCAGAAGACCCTGTCTGAGAAAATTATTGAGATATTTCTTATACCAATAAACATGGGAAAATCTGCAATCCTAGGACCTATGTAGAGAGAATGTAACAAACCGTGTGAAGGGAACAATGAGAACAAACGTCATTACAATACGTTCTCTTTATTTTTAACTTTTAAAATAGCCTTTTTTTCTGCTACGTGGATTTTCATCTCATGATCGGCGGATTAATAAGGCAAGTTTCTGCCTTAACTGTTTGCCCGGTTGGGGCATTTGTGACCACGGAATCACAGAATGGCAGAGGCTGGCAGGGCCCTCAGGAGCTCATCTGGTCCCACCCCCGCTCCAGAGCCAGGTGCCCAGGCCCGTGTCCAGGCAGGTTTTGAAGATCCGTAGCGAGGAGACCCCACAGACTCTGGGCAGCCTGTGCCAGTGCTCAGCCACCCGCACAGCACAGAAGTGCTGCCTGGTGCTCAGAGGGAGCTTCCCGTGCTCCAGTTTGTGCTCACTGCCTCTTGCCTTGTCCTTGGGCACCACTGGCAAGAGCCTGGCTCCGTCCTCTTTGCACCCTCCCTTCAGGTATTTATGGACGCTGATGAGATCCCCCTGAGCCTCCCCTTCTCCAGGCCGAGCAGTCCCAGCTCTCTCAGCCTTTCCTCCCATCCCTTGATCAACTTGCTGTCTGTTGGAGTCTTCCCAGTATGTTTGGGTCTGCCTTGTACTGCGCAGCCCAGAGCTGGACACGTTGCTCCAGGTGCAGCCTCACCGGTGCTGAGCGGAGGAGGAGGATCAGCTTCCTCAGCCTGCTGGAGACACTTTGCTCCTGCCAGCCCGCCTCTCCGGCCTGCTGAGCCCACCTGGATGGCAGCGCGGCCCTCTGGTGGGTCAGCCACAGCCTCAGTTCTCTGTCATCTGCAAATTTATCGAGGGTGCAATCTACCCATTGTCCAGATCGTTAAGGAAGGTGTTAAACAGCACCAGACCCAGTATCAGCTCCTGGGGTACTCCACTTGTTACTGGCCTCCCACCAGGCCTTGCACCACTGACCACAACCCTCCGTGTCCAGCCGCTCAGCCAGTTTTCGATCCATCTCAATGTCCGCTCATCCAGCCATACATCAAAAGCTACTCCATGAGGACCTTACGTGGGACAAACGCCTTACCATAGTCACAAAGACAATGCCCACTGCCCTCTCAGCCATTGGGCTGGTCACGTCATCTTGGAAGCTCATCAGGTCCGTCTGGGATGACTTCCCCGTGCTGAATCCATGCTGACTACTCCTGACGATGCCCATCTTACACCAACAACCTTGCGTTTTCTGGATTTCAATCCCCAACCTATCTATCATATTTTGAAATGATGAGCAAATTATTTTACCTAGACATGAGAGTAATTATTTTCATATATTGGTCCCCACAGGTGAGCCACACACACATATGCACACACCCACCCACACACATGTGGGTATATAAACTTCTGTTCCATGAAATACACGCTGCTCCAAATGAGGGGACAGCAGACAACAGACTCATCAAGCTGCAGGATCTAAGGCTGGCACTTAAATAAAGTACTCCTAATCTTGTCTACACCGTGTCACCTCTCAAGTGGTAACTGATCCACTGGGCTGTTAAACTAACTCGAAATGCACTTTATGATAGTGAACACACGCTTCCTTTTTTATCCTACAAAAAACCCAAGCCATTAAGCAGCGAGAGCATTCTTGCTGAGCAGCGTGACAGAGGCAGGAGGGCTGGCGGTGTGCTGCGACTCCGCTTAACCACCGCGTGCTAAAAGAGTGTGAGCAGCAAGTGCCTTCTGGCAGTGGTACTTCCTTTTAAAAAGCAGGGAGTGTTTTCTTTACACTCCACGTTAAGGATTTGTCTTTTTTTTTTTCTTTTTTTTTTCTTAAGACACACTAAAGTGTTTGAAGCTGTTATAACTGCAGTAATCAGAATGTAATTATACCAGCAATGGGCCGGCACGTGCTGCAGCCTTCCAGAGCAGCAGCCAGGTGTAAAAAAGTCATAACATGAGTGAGCGGACTGCAAATTGGCAAAATGTTCCAGAAGTGTAGTGTAAAAAGAAAAATAATAATAATAATAATAAAAATTTGAAGTTACTTGGCTGTTAGAAAATACGTTAGAAAATATCTTATGCAGGTTTGCATCTTGTGCAGGTTTGCAGGCACCAGACCACTGAAGGTCTTCTGGGTCGGAGGGAGAATGTTTGAATCAACCTGCTGCTTCACAGTGAAACAGTGTAATGAACAAAGTAACTCTGGCATGTTTAGAGGCTTGGGAGCAAGCAAGCAACTTGGCAGCAGGATTCTTCAAAAGCTTTGGGAAATTGCCGTAGGCCTTTCCACTCGGTGTCTGTGGTCCTCGCGCATCCAGAAATGTACTCCAAGCACCTGTAAGTGTTACTATGTGCTTTCAACTGATACTCTTTGTACAAAACAAAAAATAAAATAAAAGCCCACAACAAAAAACACCACATTTTACACTCCAATAATATTCTTAACCTTTATTTTTATGAATCAGACCAAGCAAGAAGTGTTTGTAATGGTTAGGAGTTGTTTAGCAGTTAGACTTGTTTTTCAAAGCCCATGATTGTGTTCCTGGCAGTGGCATGGGACAAAGGATATGTTTCCGGTCATCCCAAGGTTGCTTCTACCATTGCAAGTATGAGGCGCTTTCCTTCGTGGGTGTGAGGGACAGTGGGGGCCAGCAGGGCACGGGGATGGCACCAGGAAAAGGGAGGGAAGGCAGCAGCATGCACGGGGCTGTGGCAGCTCTGGTTTGAATCACACCGAGACATTTTCTGTGGTATATTCAATCTATTTTATTGTTCTTTATTTCATCTCCCGCAGGAGCCCTGCTAGAAGCGCCGAGGGGGCGGCCTCTTGCAGGGCTGGGGAGAGTCTTGGGCACTGCCTGCCCGGGTGCGCTTCCTGGGGCGCCGGGACCCCCGAGTCGAGCGGTGAGGAGTGGAGGGTCTGCGCCTGCAGGCCCGGGCAGAGGGACCTGCTGCTGCCTCCTGCCCCAGCTCTTCACGGGGCTCTTCCTGCTCCTGGGGGTTGGCTGCAGCTGGGACTTCGCCAGGACCCCCACGCTGGAAAGCGCTGGATGTGCTGGGCAGCTCCTCCATGTCAGGGCCTGCGTTGCTGTTGGAGGGCGCGGGGCTGGTGCTGATGGTTCCCTGCATGGAGGCAGTGGGACCAGAAGCACCTGCAGGGCTGTCCTCCTGTACCCCAGCAGTGTGGCCACTCTCGAGGCCCAGTAGCCTCCGTGCCTCCTCTCCGCAGAGGCCCACGATGGTGCCGACGAGCCCGTCGATGAGCGGCACGGTGAGGGGCCCCAAGGCGGGCTGTGTGTGCTGAATGATGGCGTCCCTGTCCAGCCCCATCACACACAGGGAGTGCAGGAGGAAGCTCTCTGCAGCTCTCGCCTGCCACCAGCGTGTCCCGTAGATGGCTGAGAGCTCGCGGCGCAGCCAGGGCAGCACAGGGTCGAGGATGTCCCTGCGCTCCCTGAACAGCACGGCCCAGTCCTCGGGCAGGAGGCCGCCCACAGCAGCGCGGGGATCGGGCTCCGCATCCCTCTCCTCGGCTGGCACAGAGGACGGAGCCGGTGCTGCAGGGCTGTGGGGGGCGGTGGCGCTGCCTGCCTGGAAGCCAACAGGTACGGGCACTGCGGGAGGGGAGACGATGCATTCCAAGTAGTCCTCCTCTCCCCGCACGGAAACCTTGATGGTCCTCATGCCCGTCCTGCAGAGTGGGCAGCTGGCCTTCAGCTTTGCCCAGCGCTGGATGCAGCCCAGGCAGAACCGGTGGTTACATGGTGTCGCGTAGGCCACATCCTTTCGGCCCTCCCGGCAGACGGGACACGTCCACGCCTCCTCTGTGGCCATGATCTTCACGCTAAGGTGCGCTGGGGAGAGCTGATGGTGACGAGCTGCTCCCCTGCACCGGCACTGCAGAAGCGGGTATCGCGCACGCTGCGAGGAAGAGAGAAGGTCACTGGCTGTGCCCCGGCCCCTCAGCAGGAAACCCCCCGGCCCCAGCCCCACGGCTGGGTGGTCCCACGTCCCCCGCGGGCCGCCCCGGGGCACGTGGCCCCACACAGCTCACCTGCGCTGCTGCAAGTGCTCCTCACAGGGCCCCGGCTGCCTGAGCCAGGCAGGGCCGGGGAAACACAGGCACTGCCTGCGGGGACGGGCACTGAGAACAGCTGCCGACGGCCCCACAGCACAGCTCCAACAAATCCTTGCTCGGCGCTCCAAGCCTCGCACAAACGCTCAGCAGGAATCCAGGCACGAGCCAGGCTGGGGCGGGCTCTGCCTGCGCCCCAATATGAGCAGCGAGGGCCGTGAGGTCACAGAGTCCATTGCTGGGTGACCTCAGCGCCCATCGCTGGGTGACCTCAGCATGGGGAGACATCACGTTGTGCTGGGTGGCAGCCGGGCGGGTTTTCACAGAATCACAGAATCGTCTAGGTTGGAAGAGACCTCCAAGATCATCTAGTCCAACCTCAGCCCTAACACTAACAAGTCCTACACTAAACCGTATCACTAAGGGCTACATCTAAACGTCTTTTAAAGACCTCCAGGGATGGTGACTCAATCACCCCCCTGGGCAGTCCATTCCAATGCCTAACAACCCTTTCGGTAAAGAAGAAGTTCTTCCTAACATCCAACCTAAACCTCCCCTGGCGCAACTTTAGCCCATTCCCCCTCGTCCTGTCACCATGCACGTAGGAGAACAGACCAACCCCCACCTCTCTACAGCCTCCTTTAAGGTACCTATAGAGAGCGATGTGGTCTCCCCTGAGCCTCCTCTTCTCGAGGCTAAACAACCCCAGCTCACAGTATCACAGTATCACAGATTTCTAGGTTGGAAGAGACCTCAAGATCATCGAGTCCAACCTCCGACCTAACACTAAGTACTCCACTAAACCATATCGCTAAGCTCTACATCTAAACGTCTTTTAAAGACCTCCAGGGATGGTGACTCCACCACCTCCCTGGGCAGCCCGTTCCAATGCTTAATAACCCTTTCGGTAAAGAAGTACTTCCTAACATCCAACCTAAAACTCCCCTGTTGCAACTTTCGCCCATTCCCCCTCGTCCTGTCACCAGGCACGTAGGAGAACAGACCAACACCCACCTCTCTACAGCCTCCTTTAAGGTAACTGTAGAGAGCGATAAGGTCGCCCCTGAGCCTCCTCTTCTCCAGGCTGAACAAGCCCAGCTCCCTCAGCCGCTCCTCGTAAGACTTGTTCTCCAGACCCCTCACCAGCTTGGTCGCCCTTCTCTGGACTCGCTCGAGCACGTCCATGTCCTTCCTGTAGCGAGGGGCCCAAAACTGAACACAGTACTCAAGGTGCGGCCTCACCAGAGCCGAGTACAGGGGCACAATCACTTCCCTAGCCCTGCTGGCCACACTGCTTCTTATACAGGCCAGGATGCTGTTGGCCTTCTTGGCCACCTGGGCACACTGCTGGCTCATATTCAGCCGACTATCAACCAATACTCCCAGGTCCTTCTCGGCCAGGCAGCTTTCCAGCCACTCATCTCCCAGCTTGTAGCGCTGCTTGGGGTTGTTGCGCCCCAGGTGCAGGACCCGGCACTTGGCCTTGTTGAACTTCATACAGTTGACCTCAGCCCATCGCTCCAGCCTATCCAGATCATCCTGCAGAGCCTTCCTGCCCTCGAGCAGATCGACACACGCACCTAACTTGGTGTCATCTGCAAACTTCCTGAGGGTGCACTGGACGCCCTCATCCAGATCATCGATAAAGATATTAAAGAGGACCGGCCCCAGTACCGAGCCCTGGGGGACACCACTAGTAACCGGCCTCCAACCGGATTTGACTCCATTCACCACAGCTCTCTGGGCCCGGCCATCCAGCCAGTTTCTAACCCAACAAAGCGTACGCCAGTCCAAGCCCCGAGCAGCCGGTTTCTTGAGGAGAATGTTGTGGGGAACTGTGTCAAAAGCCTTACTGAGGTCAAGGTAGATCACATCCACAGCCTTCCCCTCATCCACCAAGCGCGTCACTTTGTCATAGAAGGAGATCAGGTTCGTCAAGCAGGACCTGTCTTTCATAAACCCATGCTGACTGGGCCTGATTGCGTGCTTGCCCTGCAAGTGCCGCGTGATGACATTCAAGATAATCTGCTCCATGAGCTTCCCTGGCACTGAGGTCAAGCTAACAGGCCTATAGTTCCCCGGATTATCTCCAGAGAACGAGACTGTCCCAGGATAAGAACAATGGCTAAGGAAAACGAGACAAACACTTGCAGAATCGGCAAGAACAAGAAGCTACAAAATCTTGGGCCCTTCCATTTCCAAAACAAACAAACAAAAAACAACAACAAAGAAATTAAAGTTTAGTCAAATAAAACTGTATATAGAGGGCGTAGTTACAAGTGTAGGTTGTGGGCCTGTAGTACTCAGCCAGTGAGGAAAGGGGAGGAATTAAACATCGGGTAACAGGGGATATAAGGTAATGATATACTGTTACTGTGCACCCCTGTCCGCAGGACACACAGCATTGCAATTGTGAATAAATGAATAAATTATCTTCCCAGAAGACCCTGTCTGAGAAAATTATTGAGATATTTCTTATACCAATAAACATGGGAAAATCTGCAATCCTAGGACCTATGTAGAGAGAATGTAACAAACCGTGTGAAGGGAACAATGAGAACAAACGTCATTACAATACGTTCTCTTTATTTTTAACTTTTAAAATAGCCTTTTTTTCTGCTACGTGGATTTTCATCTCATGATCGGCGGATTAATAAGGCAAGTTTCTGCCTTAACTGTTTGCCCGGTTGGGGCATTTGTGACCACGGAATCACAGAATGGCAGAGGCTGGCAGGGCCCTCAGGAGCTCATCTGGTCCCACCCCCGCTCCAGAGCCAGGTGCCCAGGCCCGTGTCCAGGCAGGTTTTGAAGATCCGTAGCGAGGAGACCCCACAGACTCTGGGCAGCCTGTGCCAGTGCTCAGCCACCCGCACAGCACAGAAGTGCTGCCTGGTGCTCAGAGGGAGCTTCCCGTGCTCCAGTTTGTGCTCACTGCCTCTTGCCTTGTCCTTGGGCACCACTGGCAAGAGCCTGGCTCCGTCCTCTTTGCACCCTCCCTTCAGGTATTTATGGACGCTGATGAGATCCCCCTGAGCCTCCCCTTCTCCAGGCCGAGCAGTCCCAGCTCTCTCAGCCTTTCCTCCCATCCCTTGATCAACTTGCTGTCTGTTGGAGTCTTCCCAGTATGTTTGGGTCTGCCTTGTACTGCGCAGCCCAGAGCTGGACACGTTGCTCCAGGTGCAGCCTCACCGGTGCTGAGCGGAGGAGGAGGATCAGCTTCCTCAGCCTGCTGGAGACACTTTGCTCCTGCCAGCCCGCCTCTCCGGCCTGCTGAGCCCACCTGGATGGCAGCGCGGCCCTCTGGTGGGTCAGCCACAGCCTCAGTTCTCTGTCATCTGCAAATTTATCGAGGGTGCAATCTACCCATTGTCCAGATCGTTAAGGAAGGTGTTAAACAGCACCAGACCCAGTATCAGCTCCTGGGGTACTCCACTTGTTACTGGCCTCCCACCAGGCCTTGCACCACTGACCACAACCCTCCGTGTCCAGCCGCTCAGCCAGTTTTCGATCCATCTCAATGTCCGCTCATCCAGCCATACATCAAAAGCTACTCCATGAGGACCTTACGTGGGACAAACGCCTTACCATAGTCACAAAGACAATGCCCACTGCCCTCTCAGCCATTGGGCTGGTCACGTCATCTTGGAAGCTCATCAGGTCCGTCTGGGATGACTTCCCCGTGCTGAATCCATGCTGACTACTCCTGACGATGCCCATCTTACACCAACAACCTTGCGTTTTCTGGATTTCAATCCCCAACCTATCTATCATATTTTGAAATGATGAGCAAATTATTTTACCTAGACATGAGAGTAATTATTTTCATATATTGGTCCCCACAGGTGAGCCACACACACATATGCACACACCCACCCACACACATGTGGGTATATAAACTTCTGTTCCATGAAATACACGCTGCTCCAAATGAGGGGACAGCAGACAACAGACTCATCAAGCTGCAGGATCTAAGGCTGGCACTTAAATAAAGTACTCCTAATCTTGTCTACACCGTGTCACCTCTCAAGTGGTAACTGATCCACTGGGCTGTTAAACTAACTCGAAATGCACTTTATGATAGTGAACACACGCTTCCTTTTTTATCCTACAAAAAACCCAAGCCATTAAGCAGCGAGAGCATTCTTGCTGAGCAGCGTGACAGAGGCAGGAGGGCTGGCGGTGTGCTGCGACTCCGCTTAACCACCGCGTGCTAAAAGAGTGTGAGCAGCAAGTGCCTTCTGGCAGTGGTACTTCCTTTTAAAAAGCAGGGAGTGTTTTCTTTACACTCCACGTTAAGGATTTGTCTTTTTTTTTTTTCTTTTTTTTTTCTTAAGACACACTAAAGTGTTTGAAGCTGTTATAACTGCAGTAATCAGAATGTAATTATACCAGCAATGGGCCGGCACGTGCTGCAGCCTTCCAGAGCAGCAGCCAGGTGTAAAAAAGTCATAACATGAGTGAGCGGACTGCAAATTGGCAAAATGTTCCAGAAGTGTAGTGTAAAAAGAAAAATAATAATAATAATAATAAAAATTTGAAGTTACTTGGCTGTTAGAAAATACGTTAGAAAATATCTTATGCAGGTTTGCATCTTGTGCAGGTTTGCAGGCACCAGACCACTGAAGGTCTTCTGGGTCGGAGGGAGAATGTTTGAATCAACCTGCTGCTTCACAGTGAAACAGTGTAATGAACAAAGTAACTCTGGCATGTTTAGAGGCTTGGGAGCAAGCAAGCAACTTGGCAGCAGGATTCTTCAAAAGCTTTGGGAAATTGCCGTAGGCCTTTCCACTCGGTGTCTGTGGTCCTCGCGCATCCAGAAATGTACTCCAAGCACCTGTAAGTGTTACTATGTGCTTTCAACTGATACTCTTTGTACAAAACAAAAAATAAAATAAAAGCCCACAACAAAAAACACCACATTTTACACTCCAATAATATTCTTAACCTTTATTTTTATGAATCAGACCAAGCAAGAAGTGTTTGTAATGGTTAGGAGTTGTTTAGCAGTTAGACTTGTTTTTCAAAGCCCATGATTGTGTTCCTGGCAGTGGCATGGGACAAAGGATATGTTTCCGGTCATCCCAAGGTTGCTTCTACCATTGCAAGTATGAGGCGCTTTCCTTCGTGGGTGTGAGGGACAGTGGGGGCCAGCAGGGCACGGGGATGGCACCAGGAAAAGGGAGGGAAGGCAGCAGCATGCACGGGGCTGTGGCAGCTCTGGTTTGAATCACACCGAGACATTTTCTGTGGTATATTCAATCTATTTTATTGTTCTTTATTTCATCTCCCGCAGGAGCCCTGCTAGAAGCGCCGAGGGGGCGGCCTCTTGCAGGGCTGGGGAGAGTCTTGGGCACTGCCTGCCCGGGTGCGCTTCCTGGGGCGCCGGGACCCCCGAGTCGAGCGGTGAGGAGTGGAGGGTCTGCGCCTGCAGGCCCGGGCAGAGGGACCTGCTGCTGCCTCCTGCCCCAGCTCTTCACGGGGCTCTTCCTGCTCCTGGGGGTTGGCTGCAGCTGGGACTTCGCCAGGACCCCCACGCTGGAAAGCGCTGGATGTGCTGGGCAGCTCCTCCATGTCAGGGCCTGCGTTGCTGTTGGAGGGCGCGGGGCTGGTGCTGATGGTTCCCTGCATGGAGGCAGTGGGACCAGAAGCACCTGCAGGGCTGTCCTCCTGTACCCCAGCAGTGTGGCCACTCTCGAGGCCCAGTAGCCTCCGTGCCTCCTCTCCGCAGAGGCCCACGATGGTGCCGACGAGCCCGTCGATGAGCGGCACGGTGAGGGGCCCCAAGGCGGGCTGTGTGTGCTGAATGATGGCGTCCCTGTCCAGCCCCATCACACACAGGGAGTGCAGGAGGAAGCTCTCTGCAGCTCTCGCCTGCCACCAGCGTGTCCCGTAGATGGCTGAGAGCTCGCGGCGCAGCCAGGGCAGCACAGGGTCGAGGATGTCCCTGCGCTCCCTGAACAGCACGGCCCAGTCCTCGGGCAGGAGGCCGCCCACAGCAGCGCGGGGATCGGGCTCCGCATCCCTCTCCTCGGCTGGCACAGAGGACGGAGCCGGCGCTGCAGGGCTGTGGGGGGCGGTGGCGCTGCCTGCCTGGAAGCCAACAGGTACGGGCACTGCGGGAGGGGAGACGATGCATTCCAAGTAGTCCTCCTCTCCCCGCACGGAAACCTTGATGGTCCTCATGCCCGTCCTGCAGAGTGGGCAGCTGGCCTTCAGCTTTGCCCAGCGCTGGATGCAGCCCAGGCAGAACCGGTGGTTACATGGTGTCGCGTAGGCCACATCCTTTCGGCCCTCCCGGCAGACGGGACACGTCCACGCCTCCTCTGTGGCCATGATCTTCACGCTAAGGTGCGCTGGGGAGAGCTGATGGTGACGAGCTGCTCCCCTGCACCGGCACTGCAGAAGCGGGTATCGCGCACGCTGCGAGGAAGAGAGAAGGTCACTGGCTGTGCCCCGGCCCCTCAGCAGGAAACCCCCCGGCCCCAGCCCCACGGCTGGGTGGTCCCACGTCCCCCGCGGGCCGCCCCGGGGCACGTGGCCCCACACAGCTCACCTGCGCTGCTGCAAGTGCTCCTCACAGGGCCCCGGCTGCCTGAGCCAGGCAGGGCCGGGGAAACACAGGCACTGCCTGCGGGGACGGGCACTGAGAACAGCTGCCGACGGCCCCACAGCACAGCTCCAACAAATCCTTGCTCGGCGCTCCAAGCCTCGCACAAACGCTCAGCAGGAATCCAGGCACGAGCCAGGCTGGGGCGGGCTCTGCCTGCGCCCCAATATGAGCAGCGAGGGCCGTGAGGTCACAGAGTCCATTGCTGGGTGACCTCAGCGCCCATCGCTGGGTGACCTCAGCATGGGGAGACATCACGTTGTGCTGGGTGGCAGCCGGGCGGGTTTTCACAGAATCACAGAATCGTCTAGGTTGGAAGAGACCTCCAAGATCATCTAGTCCAACCTCAGCCCTAACACTAACAAGTCCTACACTAAACCGTATCACTAAGGGCTACATCTAAACGTCTTTTAAAGACCTCCAGGGATGGTGACTCAATCACCCCCCTGGGCAGTCCATTCCAATGCCTAACAACCCTTTCGGTAAAGAAGAAGTTCTTCCTAACATCCAACCTAAACCTCCCCTGGCGCAACTTTAGCCCATTCCCCCTCGTCCTGTCACCATGCACGTAGGAGAACAGACCAACCCCCACCTCTCTACAGCCTCCTTTAAGGTACCTATAGAGAGCGATGTGGTCTCCCCTGAGCCTCCTCTTCTCGAGGCTAAACAACCCCAGCTCACAGTATCACAGTATCACAGATTTCTAGGTTGGAAGAGACCTCAAGATCATCGAGTCCAACCTCCGACCTAACACTAAGTACTCCACTAAACCATATCGCTAAGCTCTACATCTAAACGTCTTTTAAAGACCTCCAGGGATGGTGACTCCACCACCTCCCTGGGCAGCCCGTTCCAATGCTTAATAACCCTTTCGGTAAAGAAGTACTTCCTAACATCCAACCTAAAACTCCCCTGTTGCAAC